>NC_069509.1:168795335-168955335 GCF_027579735.1 Bombina bombina
GAGAGAAAGAAAGTAAGAGAGAACACCATATTAAATATGAATATGACATAAATATGCTTTTTCATGTTTTCATCTACTTGACAGCAAAGGGCTCCAATGCACTTATATAAATTATTATTATTATTTATTTGTATAGTGCCGCCAAATTCCGTAGCGCTGATATATATATTTATGTTTTTATATGTGTATGTATGTCTGTAAATACATGTGTCTGTATGTCTGTAAATACATGTGTATATATGTCTGTAAATACATGTGTATGTATGTCTGTAAATACATGTGTATATATGTCTGTAAATACATGTGTATATATGTCTGTAAATACATGTGTATGTATGTCTGTAAATACATGTGTATATATGTCTGTAAATACATGTGTATATATGTCTGTAAATACATGTGTATGTATGTCTGTAAATACATGTGTATATATGTCTGTAAATACATGTGTATGTATGTCTGTAAATACATGTGTATGTATGTCTGTAAATACATGTGTATATATGTCTGTAAATACATGTGTATGTATGTCTGTAAATACATGTGTATATATGTCTGTAAATACATGTGTATGTATGTCTGTAAATACATGTGTATATATGTCTGTAAATACATGTGTATGTATGTCTGTAAATACATGTGTATGTATGTCTGTAAATACATGTGTATATATGTCTGTAAATACATGTGTATGTATGCATCTCTATCTTAAAGCCCTTTGCCTGGCTTTTTTTCTCTAACACCTGAGGCTTCATATTTTTGAGCCTTTTGAGCCTGAACCATTTGGGGAAATCCCTTAAAGATAGAGGAGGATTTCCTGAGCCTAGCGGTCTTGGAAAAGCTGCAGTCCTGCCATGTGTGTCCGTTAGAGACAAGAAGCTGAATGGTATGAAGATCATTTAACCCCCTTACTGCTGTTATCCACATAAGGAGGTACATGGTCCCAGTATTTATATACAGTTGCTGAAAGACCACCTGGCAAAAGATAAATAAGGTTGTAGGCCAGGAATAGAGGCCTCGATTGCCAACGGACTCTAAGGGGCACAAAATCCATGGATCAGGCAACGACCTTAACCATTTCCCCTGGCACACTCTAAACCAGAGCTTTCCAAACTTTTCATCTTGGTGACACACTTTTTAGACCTACATCATTTTGTGACACAGTAAATCAGTTGTACTAGCAAAGAGGTTAAACTAACTTGTTTTAAGAGATACGGACACATACAGAAATTATATAATAACTAAATGTATTTACAAGTAACAGTTTGTAAGTATGTGCAATAATTAAAAAAAAGTTTATAATAACTACACCAATAACTACTCACTATTTTAATGGGATGTATGAGGTTGATGGGATGAACGCAATTTATGAATATTTGGTGTAATATTAGATAAAGACACTCACATTTCATCATCAAGCATTTTTAATCTTCCACTTCCTATCCATATATCTAGAGCAGCAATGCACTACTGGGAGTTAGCTGAAAAAAAACCCCCACTGACTTCTGACTTCAGCTCAGCGTTTAAGCTGCCGCCTTCGGAGCTCAGTGAGTCCGACTGACTGCTGCCCACGCTGCAAACACACTGCTGTCCCACTCACTGACTACACATGCAGTCACGAGCCAATTAAGGAGACGACACGTGCAGTCAGGAGCCAATGTGCCGCCAAAGCCGCCAATGGGAATAGTTTCAGTTCCCACTGAGCTGCACCAATAGGTTAAGATGATCTGTGACCCCCTAGGTATCAATCACGTGTCAACCATGTGATATGTGTAGCAGGCAGGCGGAAAGTCAGAAACCCAAACATATTTTTTTTTTTTTTTAATTAAATTTAAAAAATGTGTGCTGAAGCAGGGACACACCTACACACTGCTGCCGACACACTAGTGTGTCCCGACACACAGTTTGGTAAGCACTGCTCTAAACTCTCCTCTTGACCTGCATTGGTTAAAGATTTTATAATGATTCACAAGTACACACCACAAAAAACATTTTTTAATCTACTTTTAATACAGTCTAAGATGCCCATTTATCAAGCTCTGAATGGATCTTGAGGGCTCGTGTTTCTGGCGCGCTGCTCCATAACCCTGTTCGCCTGCTCTGAGATCGCCATAATTCAATTGAGTACGATCGGGTTGATTGAATTGAACCATGAAAGTTTAATTTTAACTAGACTATCCCTTTAACTTTGTATTTGAAACTACATTGTACATTAAATACATTTTTGACTGTGAACATTAAATACTATTTTCCCTGGTTACTTTACGTAACCCTTTTACGGGTAATGTAAATTTGCATGTTCATGCACTTTATTAATATGAATTTTAATGTATACTATTAATATGATTGTTACGTTGTTCTGTCAATACATTTTTTAAATTGTGTTTAATGTAATTATATGTGTCTCACCTTCTCATACAGAATCGTAAAATACCCTTTAGCGAGATTCGCAGCTCTCAAGGTGAAATTCACATTTAGAGAATCTTGTGTGAAGGACCTTATAATGCTGATGGATTTTTTTGCAATTGTTTTTATGAGCAGGGAGCTTTAGAGAATTTGGTCCTATTTCTTTTGATGACAAAAGCTACCATTTTTAATTTAAAGGGACATAAAACAAGTTGGGATAGAGACAAAATATAATATGTACTTCAATTACTTAACCTGCAAATTTTTACTGCAGTGCCTCGCCATAACCCATTTCTTTTAAGATTCCGATTTGTACAGCTCTAACTCCCCTCACACAATTCCTTTTATGGCTGCATCTATATCCACCTTTGATATGGTAGAATACAGCCTTTAACAGTCATTATCTACTGGAGCATGCCTAAAAGCAAATAAGTTGCTGTGAACTCAGTTGAAATACAATGTATGTGTTTCTGATGCTAAACACTGATAATTGGGGCTGGATCAAACTACTCCAGACAGCATGGCTATGTAAGTCATTTTATTTATTTTTGAAAATTATTTTAAAATACTTGCCAGCAATTTTTTAAACATTTTTTCAAGCAAACTATGTTTACTTAATTAGCCCCTATAGGTTATGCACAGATCTCAATATGTTTCTGGCATTTTCATTTATGGTACACAAGCAAATCTCCCCTGTTGCACAATATTATTTTGTTTGCAGTATTTTATTTATACATTTTTCTTTCTGCAGTTGCCCACGGAGCTGTGCAAAAGCACTTTGTACATTGTTTCGTTTTCAATTGCAAAACCTTTACAAACCGACAGACATATTCTGATACATCACAAAACATTTTTAAAGAATGATTTTTAACAGCTTTGAAAAGGAATATCTATGCTGATTTCATAGCTTTTTCTTCCAATGTTTAAAGGGACACTGTACCCAAAATCTTTCTTTTGTGATTCAGATTGAGCATGAAATTTTAAGCAACTTTCTAATTTACTCTTATTAACAAATTTTCTTAATTCTCTTGGTATCTTTATTTGAAATGCAAGAATGTAAGTTTAGATGCCGGCCCATTTTTGGTGAAAAACCTGGGTTGTCCTTGCTGATTGGTGGATACATTCATCCACCAATAAAAAAGTGCTGTCCAGAGTACTGAAACCAAAAAGAAGCTTAGATGCCTTCTTTTTCAAATAATGATAGCAAGAGAACGAAGAAAAATTGATAATAGGAGTAAATTAGAAAGTTGCTTAAAATTGCATGCTCTATCTGAATTACAAAAGAAAAAATTTGGGTACAGTGTCCCTTTAAGTTTCATGCTCCCATGTTCCCATAGTAACAACATGGTCATTTCCAAATCACTTTTTAAAACGATGAAATTTGAACACAACTTAAATGCAGACATCAGAATGTTCATTTTTCATTGCAAGTGAATCAGTGTTAAATTATTTTATTTATGCACGGTATAAATCATCAATTAAGCCGTACATTGTAAAGAATCTTAAAAAGTATGGGTCAGATTACAAGTGGCGAACTATTTAGTGCTTTCGCTCCAGCGTAAACTTTGCTAGAAGTAATATTTTCACGTGTGTCGGATTACGTGTGTATTACATGTTGAAAGTAAACATTTTGTGCACAAGCAAAACCCGATGTGCACTGACCACGTTAATGTATTCTCCCCATAGAAGTCAAAGGAGAGCGCTAGAAAAATAACTTACATCTATCACTCGCACGCTAACACGTAGAATCTATAGTATAAATATATTTTACAGTATGTATAATTTTTATTAATCATTTTTTAATATTTTATATTTAATATTTCTTAGTATTTTATATATAATATTTCAATAATGCAAATTGAGGGTAGCAATTCTTCATATTTTACATTCCTATGTTTTTAACATAGAATGTTTTTTTAAAAATATTTACAGTAAATATACAGTAAAGAACATATACATATGTACACACATCTATACACACACATATATATATATATATATATATATACACACACACATATGTAGACATGAATGTGTATGTATATATACATCATAGCCCTTTAAAGTCTAACACCTTGTCATCTTTTAACCCTTTATATTTATATTTATCAGATAGTGTTTATAGTAGTGTAACTGTATTTTAAAATTAATTTATGTTGTGTTTGTGGGTTTTGGCTATGCTAACCTAACAAGCGTAATATGAGATTGCACTCTCGCGATCACATTTACTTTTAACTTGTAATGTAAACGCTATTTCCGACGCAAAAAGTTGTTATCATTCTCGTGCAATAGTTAGCTTGCCACATATGCTGCCTTTGATTGGCTGAGCAGCTGTGTTTTGCTGAGAACCAGTAATGCATTGCATGTTTAATACCTTTGTGGAGGTTAAATACATATGTAAAGTCCAGCAATAGCGCAATAATAAAATAATTTAGCAAGTATCTTTTCAACAAAGAATAACATGAGAACGAAGCAAATTTGATAATAGAAGTAAATTGGGAACTTTTTTAAAATTATATTCTCTATTTTAATCATGAAATAAAAATTTGTGGTTTCATGTCCCTTTTAAAAAAGCCACAATTTCCAGAGCAAAATAAATAATGAAAGTATATTGCAAAGTTGTTACACTATAACTAAACTGCTTTTATTAAAATATTAGTGTGTTTACTGTCTCTTTACGTTCACTTGATCTGCAAAGATAAACAAATGTCCTCTCTTAAACCAGCACACCTCTATTCTTGCACAGTCTACTACTGCAGAGAGACAAGCTAGCTGCTATTGGTCACAAAACATCAGTGCACCTGCTGCACGGAGCCTATTGACAACCACAGGACTATAAGAGGGATGAAATCAGAACGTTTCAAACACAACCATTCCCAGAATGGTACCTGAAGCTTTGTTCGTGCAGAAGATTTCATTTTGGTCTAATTACATTTGTTCACATATACAATAACATAGCTCCTGTTTCCCTGGCACACATTCAGCAATAAACTTATAAACATATGGCTCTGTTGCTGAGAGGAGATCTAGGCAAAGAGATCTGATGCAGAATCTAGGGCAGATAACTTCTTATACATAAGAGATGTTTTAAGGCAGTTGCACAAAAAATGAGAGAAAAACACATATTATTAAAGGGCCGTAATAATTGAATGTTTACATGATGTAATCATTAGAGCATGTCATTTGAAGACTATCGACCCTGCAGCACTGAGTGTTTAACCCCCTGCAATGGGATTAAATGCACAGTAGAAATACCTCTCAGCACTCGCAGTGAACTGCTGGTTGATAGTAGTACTCACCGACACCGTTGATACAATCAGCAGCACTAGTCACACGACTCAGATCACAGTAACAGATTATAGCATGTAAATTGTCTGCTATAATGACCCTTTAATATTATTGGTGTACCCGGAAAGGTTTAATTTTAACAGCGCATGAAAACTGTTCTGAATATATTCGTTAAAGACCAATATCACTACTCCTGTATTAATTGGAGTAATATCTAAGTAATATTTTGCATATGCCTTGTTTTTAAATATGCCTATTCATAGTTTACTTAGGTGCTATGTATCTAGGTAGAAGCATTCATTTCCTATTCCAGCATAGATGCTGGACAGAATACAACTTTAGGCAATCATATCCTTCATGTATGTCAATGTGTCAATGTGATTCACTTTCTTTTAAAATCAAAATCTTTATTTTCTGTCTTGCTACAGTTCTATCTACCTATTTGTCCGTCTGTCTGTCCATCTATCTATATAGCATCTATCTGCCCATCTGTCTTTCTATCTGACTGTATCTCTAATTATCTATCTATCAATCATATATATATATATATATATATATATATATATACATACATACATCTGTCTGTTTATCATGTTACAGTGAGATTAAAGTATTAAGTTACCTTTAAATTAATTAGTTGTTTCATTTGCATGTTTATTGATTTTGTGAGTATATAGAGTTTCATTTTAGTTTGACCACAATAGTTATTTTATTCACTATTCCAGTCACCACAGCTAATTCCCATACACTGTTAACACTATAACACATTTCCTGTGGCAGATGACTAGGATCCCAACAGGCACACTCGCCACATTAGTTGATTGTGAATTCCAATAAATCACTGATAAATGTGTCACTAATTGTAAATCACATTAACCTCAAAAGGTGTACAATGATTTCGGATTATATGTATCCGGGTCATTGGTTCCATGTACCACAATCATGGAGGCATTGGACCCTTGAGAAACGTGCTGACGTAGTCAGAGCGGTATTAGCATCGAAACATGTACTAAGCGCAAAAGATTGCAAATAAAACCACAACAGTGTTACATTTTGTGATTTCTAAAAAACAGCGCATAATTGACATCAAGAGATCAACAAAAGGTGCTTTTCGGGTTCAAAATCATTCACTAGTAACTCATATAATAATGTATTGGAAATTCGATCCTAAACTACAAGAGATTTCCTCTATAAGTTTGGGTATACAAACTTTTAATATTTATTCACTATTTTGTATGTATCTCAGAGCGGACCAATAATCAATTGGGGTCACAAGGTTTAATTTTATGAAGTAGGATGAAGCTATTTCAAATGAATATGTATCTTATGCTGGATGAGGCACAGACATCAAGTTTATTTGTATGTTTTTTATTTAGGAACTTTTATATGTATTTTATAACATTGTATGATGTGAATGATGATTATAAGGAATATCTTTAAGCTGTATATAGAGACTGTTATCCTCATTGTAATGTAAATATAGGTTTTATGTGTTACTTACACAGCTGATTACTGCTGTTGGTTACTAATTGACTAATTATGGACTCCAGTGTGTACACACGCCCATTGTAGGTGTGTCCAACTTGCCAATTGGTTACAGTTCATTTTAAATAGTGTGTTTGTATTAAGGTGCTTTATGCCTGAGGAAACGACCGATGCTAAGGCTGAGAAACGCGTCGGATAGATAGGGGGTATATTATATATGCCCTCTATATACACTGCTTGTAATTAATTTTAAGTGTTTTTAATAAACAAGTTGTTTGATTCAAATGCATAGTGGAAGCACCTTTTTTGAGTGATCAAACCATCGCCACATTGAACCTGAACACCTGGAGTCACCCTCTTGCATAGGGATTGGACCACATTTGCACCACCTGCTGCACACCTGGAGATGGGAGGGGGTTAGCTGGTACATCCTGAGTCACCAGCCTGCTTCTACCAGTACATATGTGTACTCGTACCAAATGTGAGTACTGATTTGGATTGAATATCTTTATGCTCTATACCGAATATGCTGATATACATATGAGGCACCCCTGTTTTATGCTTTCTTCATGTTAGTTTGGTTGTTGTTGACGTCTTGATGGAGGTTACCAGCACCCTGGATGCCTATTATTGAGCTGTTTATTGTGCTTTTATGGAAGAAGGCTGAGAGTTACAGTATCTGGAGCAATGTGGTTTGTTTGTTGGTACACCAAATTCCACCCACCAGACCATCTGACCACAAAAACCCTGAGATGTATGGGATTGCAATAATTAGAATTTACTAGATGGCAGCTAGGTACAGAGGCTAATCCCTGCACAAGGTAAATATACATAAAAAAGGCAAAGTGTGACATAAAGATATTTAAACAAAAATAATTCTTAAAGACATTTGCAACAACCTGGAAAAACAAAGCATTGTTACCATTGTGAATATAATTTCTCTTCTTTGAACACCTAAATGTGGATTGTAGGAGGTTTGCTTGTTCAGGAGAGTTGCTGAATCGGGAGCAGACATAGATATGTGAGGATTGAGGAGAACAAACTGCTTACCTACTCGCACGCAAACCTGATCGCATATTCTCAAGGGCACTAACCGACATTAAAATATCAATATTTCACATTCCAATGTTCTTCACATAGAAGAATATGTACTATTTATTTATAAATACATATTTCTACTTATATCTGATGTTTTCTGGTACAATATATATATATATATATATATATATATATATATATACCTACATATATATAGATGATTATATATAGGTATAGATATATACAGATATATATTCTGCTATGCGCAGATAATTGGAATGTGAAATATTTACAGAAAATGCATAGTTAAAACATTTATTAAATATGAATATTGCATAAATATGTTTTTACATGTTTTCTATTTGACTGTAAAGGGCTCCAAAGCACTATATATATATGTCAATATTTGTGTAAATATGTATTTATATATGTATATATGTCTGTAAATACATACAGTTTATACACATAAATACATATGTATACACATATAGACATATCTATATATATATATATATATATATACACACGCACACACACATGTACATATTTAGACATGTGTATGTATGTATCTTTGTTAAAACCCTTTGCAGCTTTTTTTTCTAACACCTGAGACTTCATATATTTGAGCCTTTATAAGTTTTGTGTGCAATATTTTTTTTTAAATAATTTTTTTAGATGGTGTTATTATGAGTGTAAGTGTACTTTGTAATGTATTTATTATGTTTTTTGTGATACTTTTTTGTTTTGTGAAACAGTTAAGGAGTTACAGGGATGTGATATAACTTGCGCCAAAGAAAACTAATGAAGGAAAAAGCAATCCTTTCCTAGATATATGTTCCTCAAAATATACAGAAATAAGTGGAAAGCAAAGTGGAAATAAAGGGAAGCGCTAAAAAGCAAATCCTAAATACTATGAGGCCCACGTATCAAGCTCCGAATGGAGCTTGAGGGCCCGTGTTTCTGGCGAGTCTTCAGACTCACCAGAAACAGCAGTTACGAAGCAGCGGTCTAAAGACCGCTGCTCCATAACCATGCCCACCTGCTCAGAGCAGGTTGATTATCGGGTTGATTGATACCTCCCTGCTGGCGGCCCATTGGCTACGAGTCTGCAGGGGCCGGTGTTGCACCAGCAGCTCTTGTGAGCTGCTGGGGAAATGCTGAATATGTAGAGCGTATGTCAGGTCCGACAGACATTTGATAATTCGGCCTCTATATGTGTGTTGGTGATATACTCACCCTGGATTGAATAACTTCTTCAGACCAAGACAGGTTAAAAAGAGTTTGTTTATTGATTACACACTGCAGTATGGAGAGAAACAATACAAAGTTTTTTTCTGGGGGGTCAGTCCCCTTCCCAGGTATTTATACATTTCACATCTAGGCTATTTACAGTTTATGATTGGCTAGCTAAAGAAATGCAAGGGTTTTAACAAATATGATTACAACATAAGTAAATAACAGTTTACAGAATTGTAGGTTTTACTGTGTTTGACCATATATCAAAATAAAAGGCAAAGGTCAGGGATGAACTAGTGTCTACTTTTTATGGGACATTCCCTATGTTTACAATGAGTTGTGTACATACATTCATATATTTGGCCTATCAAGATAACCAAGAACTTAAGTGTTTACTGATACTAGCTGGAATGCCAGAATTTAAACAAGGATAGAAAAAGATTAGATTTAGAAAAAATAAAAAGACATACACTCAGAACTAGCTACATTTTATAGCCTCTTAAACAAGACTGGCCTCTCCTGACTAATAATGCCTGCATACAAATTAACCCATTTAGACCCCACAAGGCACTGCAAAAAACAGAGACAGATATCGCTTATTATTTTCAACATGTGTAATGATAGGATTCAGTAAGGTTTAAAACTTCCAATTAATTTATTAGACAAAGTGTGAAATATATATATATATATATATATATATATATATATATATATATATATATTTTTCCCCACAAGTTAAAATATATATACACACACAAGATTGGCCAATCTCAAAATTAAAAACTGCAATAACAGATAAAATTGTGGCACATAATAAAAATGGTTATTGGGTTACTTCTAAAATGAATAGCTTAAAAGCGTGATATCCACCAAAAACTGAAAAAACTAAAAGACTGAAAAAACTACTTAAAGGGACATTAAACACTAAATACATGCTAGATAGAATGATGCATTCAAAGAAAAGATTAGTCCATGACTAACATGTAGATGTATTTTTTAAAGTTTCATTAGTTGTTTAAAAAGTGACAAAATAAGTTTAAAGTTTTAGTGTCTATAAAACACTGGGAGCTGCCATGTTGTAACTTGTGTTACCTTCTCTGCTGTGGCCAATTAGGGTCAGTTATAAATAGGTTACTAGAGTGTGCAGCCAATGGTTGTGCAGGATTTAACAGTGTTATGCACTTCCATTTCTAACAGGAACTGAAAAGCTCACAATTTCAGAATGGAATTACAGGCAAAGAGGACAAAATAAATAATGAAAGTATATTGCAGAGTTGTTTTATTATATACAATTTATCATTTTATAATACCATCTCAAAGTGTTTAGTGTTCCTTTAAGTCTCGTGTGCCCAATTTTAGTGTAGAGCTGCAGTATTATAATACAAAATATGAGCGATAAAGAACTTGAAAATGTCACTGCTATACAAGTGCAACCGAGTGTACCCAAAATTCTAAGAGAAGATGGGGGGTAGTTATCAATGTGTCAACTTTCCTGCCTTCGCCGGCCCAATACGCCCGCCTAAGCTCACCTACCATCACCGCCGCGGACCTTAAAAAATTTGTCTAAGTTATCAATAAATCTGTCAAAAAAACGCGCACCAAGTACGGGGCGATGAGCAGCGGACTGTGATAGTTATCACTCATCCAATCTCACTGCTCTTCGGCTTTTTTACAGCTTTATTGCTAGCCTGTCACTAAGCACCCACACTAAACTACACTGTTCTACCCCCTATACCGGCGCCCCCGGAGCCCCCCGCAACTAAATAAAGTTACTAACCCCTAAACCGCCGCTCCTAGACCCCGCCGCAACTCTTATAAATGTATTAACCCCTAAACCGCTGCTCCTAGACCCCGCTGCAACTCTTATAAATGTATTAACCCCTAAACCGCCGCTCCAGGACACCGCCGCAACCTACATTATACCTAGTAACCCCTATCCTGCCCCCCCTATACCGCCGCCCTCTATAATAAAGTTATTAACCCCTATCCTGTTGATCCCGCACCTCGCCGCAACTAAATAAATAGTTTAACCCCTAAACCGCCGCTCCCGGACCCTGCCGCAACCTATATTAAATTTATTAACCCCTAATCTGCCCCCCCTACACCGTCGCCACCTATAATACATTTATTAACCCCTATCCTGCCCCCACTACACCGCCGCCACTGTAATAAATTTATTAACCCCTAAACCTGTCTAACACTAACCCTAACACCCCCTAACTTTAATATTAATTAAATAAATCTAAATAATATTTCTATTATTAACTAAATTAATCCTATTTAAAACTAAATACTTACCTTTAAAATAAACCCTAATATAGCTACAATATAAATAATAATTATATTGTAGCTATCTTAGGATTTATTTTTATTTTACAGGTAACTTTCAATTTATTTTAACTAGGTACAATAGCTATTAAATAGTTATTAACTATTTAATAGCTACCTAGCTAAAATAAAGAGAAATTTACCTGTAAAATAAAAACTAACCTAAGTTACAATTACACCTAACACTACACTATACTTTAATAAATTATTCCTATTTAAAACTAAATACTTACCTGTAAAATAAACCCTAAGATAGCTACAATGTAATTAATAATTACATTGTAGCTATTTTAGGATTTATATTTATTTTACAGGTAACTTTGTATTTATTTTAGCTAGTTAGAATAGTTATTAAATAGTTATTAACTATTTAATAACTACCTGGCTAAAATAAATACAAAATTACCTGTAAAATAAATCCTAACCTAAGTTACAATTAAACCTAACACTACACTATCATTAAATAAATTAAATAAATTAACTACAAATATCTACAATTAAATACAATTACATAAACTAACTAAAGTACAAAAAATAAAAAAAGCTAAGTTACAAAAAATAAAAAAATAGGTTACAAACATTTAAAAAATATTACAACAATTTTAAGCTAATTACACCTAATCTAAGCCCCCTAATAAAATAACAAAGCCCCCCAAAATAAAAAAATTCCCTACCCTATTCTACATTAAAAAAGTTCAAAGCTCTTTTACCTTACCAGCCCTTAAAAGGGCCTTTTGTGGGGTATGCCCCAAAGAAAACTGCTCTTTTGCCTGTAAAAGAAAAATACAACCCCCCAACATTAAAACCCACCACCCACATACCCCTAATCTAACCCAAACCCCCCTTAAAATAACCTAACACTAATCCCCTGAAGATCATCCTACCTTTAGTCATCTTCACTCAGCCGAGCCACCGATGGAACTGAAGAGGAGATCCGGAGTGGCAGAAGTGATCCTTCAAGGGGCGCTGAAGAAATCTTCCATCCGATGAAGTGATCCTCCAGGCAGCGCTGAAGAAGTCTTCCATCCGGGCGATGTCATCTTCCAAGCGGCGCTGAAGAAGTCTTCTATCCGGGCGATGTCATCTTCCAAGCGGGGTCTTCAATCTTCAATCTTCATCCCGCCGACGCGGAACATCCTTCTTTCCTGATGGACTACCGACGAATGAAGGCTCCTTTAAGGGACGTCATCCAAGATGGCGTCCCTTCAATTCCGATTGGCTGATAGGATTCTATCAGCCAATCGGAATTAAGGTAGGAAAAATCTGATTGGCTGATTGAATCAGCCAATCAGATTGAGCTCGCATTCTATTGGCTGATCGGATCAGCCAATAGAATGCAAGCTCAATCTGATTGGCTGATTGGATCAGCCAATCGGATTGAACTTCAATCTGATTGGCTGATTCAATCAGCCAATCAGATTTTTCCTACCTTAATTCCGATTGGCTGATAGAATCCTATCAGCCAATCGGAATTGAAGGGACACCATCTTGGATGACGTCCCTTAAAGGAGCCTTCATTCGTCGGTAGTCCGTCGGGAAAGAAGGATGTTCCGCGCCGGCGGGATGAAGATTGAAGATTGAAGACCCCGCTTGGAAGATGACATCGCCCGGATAGAAGACTTCTTCAGCGCCGCTTGGAAGATGACATCGCCCGGATGGAAGACTTCTTCAGCGCCGCCTGGAGGATCACTTCATCGGATGGAAGATTTCTTCAGCACCCCTTGGAGGATCACTTCTGCCGCTCCGGATCTCCTCTTCAGTTCCATCGGTGGCTCGGCTGAGTGAAGACGACTAAAGGTAGGATGATCTTCAGGGGATTAGTGTTAGGTTATTTTAAGGGGGGTTTGGGTTAGATTAGGGGTATGTGGGTGGTGGGTTTTAATGTTGGGGGGGGTTGTATTTTTCTTTTACAGGCAAAAGAGCAGTTTTCTTTGGGGCATGCCCCACAAAAGGCCCTTTTAAGGGCTGGTAAGATAAAAGAGCTTTGAACTTTTCTAATGTAGAATAGGGTAGGGAATTTTTTTATTTTGGAGGGCTTTGTTATTTTATTAGGGGGCTTAGATTAGATGTAATTAGCTTAAAATTGTTGTAATATTTTTTAAATGTTTGTAACCTATTTTTTTATTTTTTGTAACTTAGCTTTTTTTATTTTTTGTACTTTAGTTAGTTTATGTAATTGTATTTAATTGTAGTTATTTGTAGTTAATTTATTTAATTAATTTAATGATAGTGTAGTGTTAGGTTTAATTGTAACTTAGGTTAGGATTTATTTTACAGGTAATTTTGTATTTCTTTTAGCTAGGTAGTTATTAAATAGTTAACTATTTAATAACTATTCTAACTAGCTAAAATAAATACAAAGTTACCTGTAAAATAAATATAATTCCTAAAATAGCTACAATGTAATTATTAATTACATTGTAGCTATCTTAGGGTTTATTTTACAGGTAAGTATTTAGTTTTAAATAGGAATAATTTATTAAAGTATAGTGTAGTGTTAGGTGTAATTGTAACTTAGGTTAGTTTTATTTTACAGGTAAATTTCTCTTTATTTTAGCTAGGTAGCTATTAAATAGTTAATAACTATTTAATAGCTATTGTACCTAGTTAAAATAAATTGAAAGTTACCTGTAAAATAAAAATAAATCCTAAGATTGCTACAATATAATTATTATTTATATTGTAGCTATATTAGGGTTTATTTTAAAGGTAAGTATTTAGTTTAAATAGGATTAATTTAGTTAATAATAGAAATATTATTTAGATTTATTTAATTAATATTTAAGTTAGGGTTAGTGTTAGACTTAGGTTTAGGGGTTAATAAATTTATTACAGTGGCGGCGGTGTAGGGGGGGCAGGATAGGGGTTAATAAATGTATTATAGGTGGCGACGGTGTAGGGGGGGCAGATTAGGGGTTAATGAATTTAATATAGGTTGCGGCAGGGTCCGGGAGCGGTGGTTTAGGGGTTAAACTATTTATTTAGTTGCGGCGAGGTGCGGGATCAGCAGGATAGGGGTTAATAACTTTATTATAGAGGGCGGCGGTATTGGGGGGGCAGTATGGGGTTACTAGGTTTAATGTAGGTTGCAGCGGTGTCCGGGAGAGGCGGTTTAGGGGTTAATACATTTATTGATTCCTATGGGATCCGCCGCCTCCAGAGCGGCGGATTGAAAACCAGGTACGCTGGGCCAGAAAAGTGCAGAGCGTACCTGCTAGTTTTTTTTATAACTAGCAAAAGTAGTCAGATTGTGCCGCACTTGTGTGCGGAACATCTGGAGTGACTTAAGAATCGATCTGTGTCGGACTGAGAACGGCGGATCGAAGCTTACGTCAAATTCTACTTTTGCCGGTCTCTAGCCTTTGATAACTAAGGACGAATCAGCCTCGCCACAAATACGCTGCGGAATACCAGCGTATTTGAGGTTGACGGCTTGATAACTACCCCCCGATATCTTCAGAGTATACCTATGGAAAATACTCACGTTTTGAACTCTCAAAAATGGGTATAATCGGTTTGCTAATGGTGAGCGAATTGCTCTGTCCCAGTATTCTGATGCGAGCAGAAAACGGAAGCCCGGATGGGCCAAATATGACCCTTTTCTATAATTGCGTGCATCACAATTTGTGCAGGTGGGGATCTGTTTCTTGCTGGAGAGCACTCAGCTCTATCTGCAATTCTTCTATTCAATTGTATTAGATGAAGAAAGGCACAGCTATTTCTCTTTTACTTCAAGCTCAACAGCTTTATTAGCGGTAATGGTGGGGCTCAAATAAAAGCCCAAACAATTGGATGAATTGTCCAAACCGCCAGTAGTTTGCAGGCAGGTATGAATCTGTCTCTAGTTGGAGAGTGCACAGCTCTAACTCCTTCCTTATATTAAAATATGTGTTTAACCCCTTAGTGACCACAGCACTTTTCAATTTTCTTACTGTTAAGGACCAGAGCTATTTTTAAATTCCTGCTATGTTTGTGTTTAGCTGTAATTTTCCTCTTACTTATGTACTGTACCCACACATATTATATACCATTGTTCTCGCCATTAAATGGACTTTCTAAAGATACCATTATTTTTATCATATCTTATAATTCACTATAAAAAAATATAAAATATGAGGGAAAAATGGAAAAAACTACAATTTTTCTTACTTTGACCCCCAAAATCTGTTACACATCTACAACCACCAAAAAACACCCATGCTAAATAGTTTCTAAATTTTGTCTTGAGTGTACAAATACCCAATGTTTACATGTTCTTTGCTTTTTTCCAAGTTATAGGGCAATAAGTACAAGTAGCACTTTGCTATTTCCAAACCAATTTTTTTCACAATTAGCGATAGTTACATTGGAACACTGATATCTGTCAGGAATCTCTGAATAACCCTTTACATGTATGTATTTTTTTAGTAGACAACCGAAAGTATTGAACTAGGCCCATTTTGGTATATTTCATGCCACCATTTCACCGCCAAATGCAATCAAATAAAAAAAATCTTTCACTTTTTCACAAACTTTAGGTTTCTCACTGAAATTATTTACAAACAGCTTGTGCAATTATAGCACAAATGGTTGTAAATGATTTTCTGGGATCCCCTTTGTTCAGAAACAGCAGACATATATGACTTTGGCATTGCTTTTTGGTAATTAGAAGGCCGCTAAATGCCGCTGTGCACCACACGTGCATTATGCTCAGCAGTGAAGGGGTTAATTAGGAAGCTTGTAGTGAGTTTGTATGGTTAATTTTAACTAGAGTGTAGTGTAGTAGACAACCCAAAGTATTGATCTAGGCCCATTTTGGTATATTTCATGCCACCATTTCACCGCAAAATGCGATCAAATAAAAAAAATCGTTAACTTTTTCACAATTTTAGGTTTCTCACTGAAATTATTTACAAACAGTTAGTGCTATCATGGCACAAATGGTTGTAAATGCTTTTCTGGGATCCCCTCGTGCACGCACGCATGCTCCCTCTGTCAGCACTCCCGGATACAGAACTCATCTGCAGCGATGGGCCGCCCACCCGCCTCCCTCATATCCCTCCGACGCCACCAATGAGCGGCTCCATCGCTGGACATTAACTGACACCCAATGTAGGAAGTGCCTGACACGTCCTCGGTCGCCAAGGGTTTAAACATAAAAAGGTAGAGCTTATTTTCTTTTCCTTGCGAGCACACAGCTCTATTTGGGGTAACGGTGGGGTTCAAATGAAAGCCCAAAAAGAATGGTTAACTTGTCCAAAAGGTTAGTAGTTTGCAACGCATTTTAAGCTGTTTTCCTCCAGCCTTTTTCAACTTACTACTGATCTAGGATATTCTAGGTCTTTATATAGCCAATCCTAGGCATGTGTAGTGGATACTTAATTAAATTTGCTTATTGATAAATTGTAACACCTGTTTCCAGTCCAGGCTGCAACGTGTTTTCTACCTTTTATGCAGGTGATTTAAACAGATAGTGGATACTTAGTTAAATTGGCTGATTGATAAATTTTAACACCTGTTTCCAGTCCAGGCTGCAAGGTGTTTTCTACCTTTTATGCAGGTGATTTGAACAGGTAATTTAACCCCTTAATGACCAGCATTATACCATGTATGACGCTGGTCACTATGCCCTCAAATTGCGAGATTGTGCTATTTCTGCATGCAATGTTAAAAATGCTCTGTTTTTTTGGGGAAGTTTTTGTCTAAAATGCCCGGTCCTTAAGGGGTTAAATAGGTGTTCAAACAGAAACAGCTTTTATTCCTTTGGTTCAAAAAACTATCGGCTAGATTTAGAGTTTTGTCGGTAAAGACCCGCGTAGCTGGTAAGGGCTGGTAAGGTAATAGAGCTTTTAACTTTTGTAATTTAGAATACGGTAGAGAATTTTTTTATTTTTGGGGGCTTTGTTATTTTATTAGGGGGCTTAGAGTAGGTGTAATTAGCTTAAAATTCTTGTAATCTTTTTTTATTTTTTGTAATTTAGTGGGGTTTTTTTGTAATTTAGTTTAGTTTATTTAATTGTATGTAATTGTAGGTAATTTATTTAATTAATTTATTGATAGTGTAGTGTTAGGTTTAATTGTAACTTAGGTTAGGATTTATTTTACAGGTAATTTTGTAATTATTTTAACTAGGTAGCTATTAAATAGTTAATAACTATTTTATAGCTATTGTACCTAGTTAAAATAAATACAAAGTTGCCTGTAAAATAAATATAAATCCTAAAATAGCTACAATGTAATTATTCATTTTATTGTAGCTATATTAGGATTTATTTTACAGGTAAGTATTTAGCTTTAAATAGGATTAATTTATTTAATAAGAAATAATTTATTTCGTTAGATTTAAATTATATTTAATTTAGGGGGGTGTTAGGGTTAGGGTTAGACTTAGGTTTAGGGGTTAATACATTTATTATAGTAGCGGCGACGTTGCGGGCATGAGATTAGGGGTTAATAATTGTAGGTAGGTGGCGGCGATGTTAGGGAGGGCAGATTAGGGGTTAATACAATTTATTATAGTGTTTGCGAGCTGGGAGTGCGGCAGTTTAGGGGTTAATGCATTTATTATAGTGGCGGCGAGGTCCGGTCGGCAGATTAGTGGTTAATAATTGTAGTTAGGTAGCGGCGACGTTGGGGGGGGGCAGATTAGGGGTTAATAAATATAATATAGGTGTCGGCGATGTTAGGGGCAGCAGATTAGGGGTTCATAGCTATAATGAAGGTGGCGGCGGTGTCCGATCGGCAGATTAGGGGTTAAAACATTTTATTATAGGGTTTGCGATGTGGGGGGGGGCCTCGGTTTAGGGGTTCATAGGTAGTTTATGGGTGCTAGTGTACTTTATAGCACAGTAGTTAAGAGCTTTATGTTCCCACGTTAGCGCATAAAATTCTTAACTACTGACTTTTTTTTGCTGCTGGAGTCTTGTCGGTAGAGGGTCTACCGCTCACTTCTTCCAAGACTCTAAATACAAGCGTTAGGCAATTCCCATTGAAAAGATAGGATATGCAATTGAAGTAAGGGGATCTGCGGTAGCCTCGAGTTGCGGAAATAAAGTGAGCGGTAGACCCTTTCCTGCCTGACTCTAAATACTAGCGGGCGGTCAAAAGCAGCGTTAGGACCCCTTAACGCTGCTTTTGATGGCTAACGCCAAACTCTAAATCTAGGCGATTGTTTTTTTAACCAAAGGAATAAAAGCTGTTTCTGTTTGAACAGCTGTCTGCCAGTACCCAAATTGCTGCAAATTAGGCATTTTAAAAAAAATAAAAAATAAAAATAGCCTTTTGTCTGCAGTGTATATGTGTGATGTGCAGTCACTAGAGGCAGGTGAGGCAGTGCTTCACCTCTCATATGGGCAAAAATATATTTTTTTATTGGCTTTTTAAAAAAAAAAAAAAATATTAATTTTTTTTTTCCCAAGCATTTTTTTTTTCACAGCTACATGTTGTGCAATGGAGAGGCACAAGCAGGTCTGCCCACCAATACACAACATGCTGCGCCACCTACTGGATGAAAGTGGTTAAGATCATTGCATGGCACAAAACTGCTTATTTGAGGCAGTCCTATTTGGGCTGACCCAATCCAGTGAGAGGCATTAGTAAGTGGAACTTAGGGTTGGGGCTGGATGTTAAATGATATAAAACAAAAACGGAAAAAAACAACTTTCATTTATTTTGTTGCTGTCCTGTGAAGCTACAAGCTTTGCTAAAGTGAAAAAGAGAGTTCTGTACTTCCCCTCTAAGTGCAGTGGAATGTTCCACTGTCACTTCCTTATACAGAGCAGGAAGAGATGCAGAGAGAGCAATGTTTTAGCCACATTTTATTAAAGTAAGTTCTGCAACCTTAGATTTTGCTGAAAGGGATTCTGTTAGTGAAAATTATAATTTAATGAATGTGGTTAAGTGTTTTTTTTTTTTACTCTTTTTCAGCAGTTTAATGATCGTTTTTGTATTTTGTTTACTCAAACTTTACACTCACTAACTTAGCAGCTTGCCTCTGTACTTCACACTAATTTATAGTCTCACTTTCTGAACTCTCTGTAGCTCTGCTGTTTTATTACTTAAAAATGCAGTGGTCCCTCTCCCCCCCCCTTGTGTGTGTGTGTGTGTGTCTCTCTCTCTATCCATCTCTCTCCTTATGTGTTGTTCTCCCCCACGGTCTCTGTCTCTCTTCCTCCCCCTCTGACTCTTTCATCCCTTATGTGTCTCTCTAACCCTCTGTGTATGATTGTGTCTCTCTCTCTTTTTCTAACCCTCTGTGTGTGATTGTGTCTCTCTCTCTCTTTCTCTAACCCTCTGTGTGTGATTGTGTCTCTTTCTCTCTCTCTCTCTCTCTCTCTCTCTAACCCTCTGTGTGTGATTGTGTCTCTCTCTCACTTTCTCTCTCTCTCTCTAACTCTCTGTGTATGCTTGTGTCTCTCTCGCTTTCTCTCTCTCTCTAACCCTCTGTGTGTGAATGTCTCTCTCTTTCTCTATCTCTCTAACCCTCTGTGTGTGATTGTGTCTCTCTCTCTCTCTTTCTCTCTCTCTCTAACCCTCTGTGTGTGATTGTGTCTCTCTCTCTCTTTCTCTATCTCTAACCCTCTGTGTGTGATTGTGTCTCTCTCTCTTTCTCTCTAACCCTCTGTGTGTGATTGTTTCTCTCTCTCTTTCTCTCTCTCTCTAACCCTCTGTGTGTGATTGTGTCTCTCTCTCTTTCTCTCTCTCTAACCCTCTGTGTGTGATTGTGTCTCTCTCTCTCTTTCTCTCTAACCCTCTGTGTGTGATTGTGTCTCTTTCTCTCTCTCTCTAACCCTCTGTGTGTGATTGTGTCTCTCTTTTTCTCTCTCTCTCTAACCCTCTGTATGTGATTGTGTCTCCCTCTCTCTTTCTCTCTCTCTAACCCTCTGTGTGTGATTGTGCCTCTCTATCCTTTTCTCGCTCTCTAACCCTCTGTGTGTGACTGTGTCTCTCTCTCTTTCTCTTTCTCTCTAACCCTCTGTGTGTGATTGTGTCTCTCTCTTTCTCTAACCCTCAGTGTGTGATTGTGTCTCTCTCTCTCTCTTTCTCTCTCTCTAACCCTCTGTGTGTGATTGTGTCTCTCTCTCTCTTTCTCTTTCTATAACCCTTTGTATATGATTGTGTCTCTTTCTCTCTCTCTAACCCTCTGTGTGTGATAGTGTCTCTCTCTCTTTCTTTCTCTCTCTCTAACCCTCGGTGTGTGATTGTGTCTCTCTCTCTCTTTCTCTTTCTCTCTCTAACCCTCTGTATATGATTGCGTCTCTTTCTCTCTCTCTAAACCTGTGTATATGATTGCGTCTCTTTCTCTCTCTCTAACCCTCTGTGTGTGATTGTCTCTCTCTCTCTCTCTCTAACCCTCTGTGTATGATTGTGTCTCTCTCTCTAACCCTCTGTGTGTGATTGTGTCTCTCTCTCTAACCCTCTTTGTGTGATTGTGTCTCTCTCTTTCTTTCTCTCTCTCTCTAACCCTCTGTGTGTGATTGTGTCTCTCTTTCTCTCTCTCTCTAACCCTCTGTGTGTGATTGTGTCTCTCTTTCTCTAACCCTCTGTATGTGATTGTGTCTCTCTCTCTTTCTCTCTCTCTCTCTAACCCTCTGTGTGTAATTGTGTCTCTCTCTTTCTCTAACCCTCTGTGTGTGATTGTGTCTCTCTCTCTCTTTCTCTCTCTCTCTAACCCTCTGTGTGTGATTGTGTCTCTCTCTCTCTCTTTCTCTCTAACCCTCTGTGTGTGATTGTGTCTCTCTTTCTCTCTCTCTCTAACCCTATGTGTGTGACTGTGTCTCTCTTTCTCTAACCCTCTGTGTGTGATTGTGTCTCTCTCTCTCTAACCCTCTGTGTGTGATTGTGTTTCTCTTTCTCTCTCTAACCCTATGTGTGTGATTGTGTCTCTCTTTCTCTCTCTCTCTAACCCTCTGTGTGTGATTGTGTTTCTCTTTCTCTCTCTAACCCTATGTGTGTGATTGTGTCTCTCTTTCTCTCTCTCTAACCCTCTGTGTGTGATTGTGTCTCTCTCTCTCTTTCTCTCTCTCTAACCCTCTGTGTGTGATTGTGTCTCTCTTTCTCTCTCTCTCTAACCCTATGTGTGTGACTGTGTCTCTCTTTCTCTAACCCTCTGTGTGTGATTGTGTCTCTCACTCTCTAACCCTCTGTGTGTGATTGTGTTTCTCTTTCTCTCTCTAACCCTATGTGTGTGATTGTGTCTCTCTTTCTCGCTCTCTCTAACCCTCTGTGTGTGATTGTGTCTCTCTCTCTTTCTCTCTAACCCTCTGTGTGTCTCTCCCCCTTCTCTCTCTCCCTCTCTCCCTGAGTTATTTTCTGTGTTTCTGTCTACCTTTTATTTATTTAATTAATGAATTGGTAGTGCCATCTGATGGTGTGGCTTTATTTAAAGGGGTGGGGTCAAGTGCCCCACCATCTTTAAATTTCACCAGCCGCCACTGGATCAAGAAATTTTTATATTTACTGAATAATGAAAGAATCTATAAGCATAATTTGCAGCATTAAAGTAAGAAGTATGTTTTAAACATATTTTAATGGGCATAGATTTCTAGATCTCATAATCAGAGTAAGCAATTTGTTATCTGGCAAGAGTTTCTGTTACAATCCTTTAGACTAAAATCAGATGTTTACTAAGTTGACCAGTTTTTCAAGACACCATTTAAAGGGACATGAAACCCATATGTTTTCTTTCATGATTTAGAAAGAGCATTCCATTTTAAATAACTTTCCAATTTACATCTAATATCTCATTTTCTTCATTCTTTTGATATCTTTTGTTGAAAATCATATCTAAATATGCTCAGTAGCTGCTGATTGGTGGCTGCACATAGATACCTCATGTGATTGGCTCACCCATGTGCATTGCTATTTCTTCAACAAAGGATATCTAAAGAATGAAGGCATATCCTAGCCACTGCCTCACAAGCCTCTGACGTCACTGCACGTCAATTGCCCACCCTCAATACAATACCCCCTCCCAGATCTACTTCCCTCCCTCCTATTCCCATCACTAATCAAGATAACCAGGATCCCCCCTCTCTCCTTCCCCCTCCCTGATGCTTTCAGTGGGTTTTTCACATGTAATAGGCGTGTGCAACTGCTGCGCAATTCCTGTCCACCTCCCGCCTCCCTCCAGCAATGGGCCGCCCACCCGCCTCCCTCCTTAGCCTCCCACCCACCAACGATCGGCACCACCACTGTGCGAATCAGAGAGGGCCACAGAGTGGGGTTAAATCACCTGTTTAAAACACCTGCATAAAAGGTAGAAAACACCTTGCAGCCTGGACTGGAAACAGGTGTTACAATTTATCAGCTAATTTCATTAAGTATGCACTACACATGCCAATATAGTGGCAATATAAAGACCTAGAATATCCTAGATCAGTAGTAGGTTGAAAAAGGCTGGAGGAAGCCAGCTTAAAACGCGTTGTACACTACTAACCTTTTAGACAAGTTAACCATTGTTTTTGGGCTTTCATTTGAGCTCCACCATTACCGCAAATAGAGCTGTGTGCTCGCAAGGAAAAGAAAAAAAGCTCTGCCTTTTTACGTTTAACCCCTTGGTGAACGAGGACCTGTCAGGCACGTCCTACATTGTGTGTCATTTAATGACCAAGGATGTGCCTGGCACGTCCTCTGGGGTTTCAAGCACTGGAAGCGATCGTGATTGCTTTCAGATACTTTCAGGATATTGCAGTGATGCCTCAATGTTGAGGCATTGTGCAATACCCTTTTTTTAGGCAACCGATGCAGAGGGGGGCCAACATTAACATACAGTATATATACACATGTCTAAATATGCATATTCTGCTATGTGAAGAACATTGGAGTGTGAAATATTAATATTTTCATGTCGGGTTAGCGCACTTGAGAAAATGTGATCAGGTTTGGGAGCGAGTAAGGGTGTTAGGTTTTTGCCCCACTTTTCTCTCTCCTTTGAAGTCTATGAGGGAATAAGTTTGAAGCTTGGCTGTTTGAGTGCATCGTGTTAGCGCTCAAGTAAAACCTTTTTACTTTCAACTTGTAATACACACGCTACCCGACGCATGATAAAATCTTACTTCTAGCGGGAGCGCTAAATAGCTTGCCACTTGTAATCCAGCCCAATATAGGGCGATGTTCAGATATTGTTATTGGCAAAATAACACAAAAATATTTATCATCCATTTCATTTCTACGTTTAGTTGATTCCAGGTGCCCAACTGGTTAACTTCTACAGCTGTAATAGAGAGCATTTTTACATTCAGCTTTTTACTGTAATTCCTATGTGAGCATCACCAAGCTCATTATGCCAAATCTTCATTTTGTTTTGCATCTGTTTGAATAAAGATGATCTGAGCTGCAAGCCAGCTCTTTAATAATTCACCTACATCTAATTGCAGTGAACTGCTTCAAAAGTCTTTGCTTTTTAATTCTCGCTTGTTACTCTCCCTATTTTATCTATTTTTCTCTCTCCCATTTAGCCTCACCATTTCTCCCTATTCGTTGCACATTTCATTATCATTCTTTCTTATTGTTCTTTAGGAAGCAGTAGATTAGGTCCTGCTGCATTAAGGGCTAGATAATGAGTGGAGCGCTAACAGTTATGCGCAAGTGAAAAGGGGTTTATAGCAGGTGTTTGCGCCGGGTTTTCTGCTCATATTTCAAGTTGAAAGTAAACATGATCACTAGAGCGCAATTGAAGTTAACATGCGCCGGGTTAACGCAACCTCAGAGCTCTGGTTAACTGTTTCACAAAACAAAAAAGTGTAACAAAAAACCATCAAAAATACATTACAAAGTATAGTTGCACTCATAATAACACCATCTAATAAAAATTATTAAAAATATTGCACAAAAACGTTATAAGCGCTCAAAGATACGAGGTCTCAGGTGTTAGGAAAAAAAAGGAAGGCAAAGGGCTTTAATATAGAGATACATACATAAACATGTCTAAATATGTATATGTATGTAGTATATATATGTATATATATATATATATATATATATATATATATATATATATATATATATATATATATATATATAATTTAGCAGATGGAGAGCACTCTCACTTCAAAACCAACTTGTGATCTAATAGCAATTCGCATTACGTGTGGAAAAAAAAAGTTTCTAATTTGGCAATTATTCAATTTATTTAGGTAAAATAATATTTTTGCTACAGTTATATGTAATTGCTGTTGCAATGATAAATTGGTGTCATAAAACAAATTTAGTGCTGTCCCACGGCGGGTATTGTTTATTGTCAATTTAATCAGCTTTAATTTAACATGTTTTTTTCAATACAAATATATCTTTTTTTAATTTGATTGTTGTTGACATGTATGATTATCTGAATGATTTTTAAGCCTTATGAGAAATCATTATTTAACAAGCATTTTATTTTCTTGAGTAAAATTAACATTTCTTTCATGTAATTAGCAAGAGTCCATGAGCTAGTGACGTATGGGATATACATTCCTACCAGGAGGGGCAAAGTTTCCCAAACCTCAAAATGCCTATAAATACACCCCTCACCACACCCACAAATCAGTTTTACAAACTTTGCCTCCTATGGAGGTGGTGAAGTAAATTTGTGCTAGATTCTACGTTGATATGCGCTCCGCAGCAGGTTGGAGCCCGGTTTTCCTCTCAGCGTGCAGTGAATGTCAGAGGGATGTGAGGAGAGTATTGCCTATTTGAATTCAATGATCTCCTTCTACGGGGTCTATTTCATAGGTTCTCTGTTATCGGTCGTAGAGATTCATCTCTTACCTCCCTTTTCAGATTGACGATATACTCTTATATATACCATTACCTCTACTGATTCTCGTTTCAGTACTGGTTTGGCTTTCTACTACATGTAGGTGAGTGTCCTGGGGTAAGCAAGTCTTATTTTCTGTGACACTCTAAGCTATGGTTGGGCACTTTTATATAAAGTTCTAAATATATGTATTCAAACATTTATTTGCCTTGACTCAGAATATTCAACGTTCCTTATTTCAGACAGTCAGTTTCATATTTGGGATAATGCATATGAATAAATCAATTTTTTTCTTACCTTAAAATTTGACTTTTTCCCTGTGGGCTGTTAGGCTCGCGGGGGCTGAAAATGCTTCATTTTATCATCATACGTGTCGCCGGAAGTTGCGTCATTTTTTATGTTTTTTTGCGCCAAAATAATGTGGGCGTCTTTTTTGGCGCTAAAAAATATGGGCGTCACTATTGTCTCCACATTATTTAAGTCTCATTATTTATTGCTTCTGGTTGCTAGAAGCTTGTTCACTGGCATTTTCTTTCCCATTCCTGAAACTGTCATTTAAGGAATTTGATCAATTTTGCTTTATATGTTGTTTTTTCTATTACATATTGCAAGATGTCCCAGATTGACACTGAGTCAGAAGATACTTCTGGAAAAACACTGCCTTGTGCTGGATCGACCAAAGTTAAGTGTATCTGCTGTAAACTTGTGACATGACAAACTTGTTAATGCAGATAATATTTCCTTTAGTAATGTTACATTACCTGTTGCTGTTCCGTCAACATCTAATACTCAGAGTGTTCCTGTTAACATAAGAGATTTTGTTTCTAAATCCATTAAGAAGGCCATGTCTGTTATTCCTCCTTCTAGTAAACGTAAAAGGTCTTTTAAAACTTCTCATTTTTCAGATGAATTTTTAAATGAACATCATCATTCTGATTCTGATAATGGTTCCTCTGGTTCAGAGGATTCTGTCTCAGAGGTTGATGCTGATAAATCTTCATATTTATTCAAAATGGAATTTATTCGTTCTTTACTTAAAGAAGTCTTAATTGCATTAGAAATAGAGGATTCTGGTCCTCTTGATACTAAATCTAAAACGTTTAAATAAGGTTTTTAAATCTCCTGTAGTTATTCCAGAAGTTTTTCCTGTCCTTCTGTCGCAAGGTCCTTTTTTCCATCAGGATCTCAAATCCTTAAATTTAAAGGTATGGAGATTGAATGCTTGATTCTTAATCAAAGAGGTTTCTCTGACTCTGTGATTAATACTATGTTACAGGCTCGTAAATCTGTATCTAGGAAGATATATTATAGAGTCTGGAAGACATTTCTTGGTGTCTTTCTCATCATTTTTCCTGGCATTCTGTGGTATACCTTTAACTCTAACCTCTCCTATGTGGTCTCCTCCCTATTTAAGGACTACCTGTAACATTCATTCACTGCCTGATTATTGAAGTCATACCTACTCTTTTGTAGCTATTCTTATTTCAGGTCTCCTATCACTTGAATCCTGAGCAAAGTAACAACACCAATATTTACTTTTGCTACCTTTGAATCTCTTATGATCTTGTCGCAACTTTGTTATTATCGAGCTTGGATCATTGAGCGGCCGGATCTACTTTTTTACCGCTACCCGGAAGTAAGCCGCATTCACACACGCTGCCAGTCTCAGACACGGATCTCCCAGTGCGGTAACGGAACACTCTCGGTCCTCAAGGGGGTAACGTACTCGAACAAAACTAAAGCCTTTAAGCTTCTTACCTGCCTGTTTGTTATCACCAGTCTGCATTATTGGGCAAATCCTGTTATCCGCAATATCAGTTACAAACAAACAATGTGTGTCTGCGGAGTGTCTGTACTTGTATATATTTTAGGATGTGTGTGAATGCGTGAAGTAAAAGGAGATCATTCTGTTTCATTCCTGTTACTACCATTACTGATTAAGACCGTGTCAGTATTTCTACTCCATCTGTGGCTCTTATTTAGATATATATTGAACATATGATATATATCTTATTTATAAATCTTTATCATTATTAACACCTAAGTCTGTAGTTAATACCTAAATTCATCCTATATCAAATGCCTCATGTTGTCTAATCAGGATACATAGAAGTTGTTTTCTGATTAGTTCAAAAAAGAGCAACAAGCTCTAATTTTAGGGCTAATATTTATATAAAGTGCACAAATACTTGTTTTCTGAATTGTAAACCTCAACATACCACATAATAATCAGGCCTAAAAGACAATCAAAATTCTTTTGATTCAATTCATTTACCGTTATGGATCCTAATGAAATAAAAAAGGAGTTTAATAATGTCTATCTCAAACTTGATTATTTAGCAAGAGCAGTGACTGAAGTACAGACTGAAAATGCAGCACTTAAAACAATAGTTAAAGATTATGTCTCACAAAAGCCTCATGATCCACCTGAACCTCATATTAATTATCCACAACCTTTCTCAGGGAAACGTTCTGAGTTCAGGGAATTTAAGAATGCCTGTAACTTATTATTTTCCCTTAGACCTAAGACTTATCACACTGAGAGGATTAAAGTATGTACTACAATATCTTTCCTACAAGGTGAACCAAGGACTTGGGCCAATAGGTTTTTTGAAAACAATAACCCTATCCTAGATTCATTACAGGATTTTTTTTCTGCTTTGACTAGTCTCTATCAAGACTCAAATACTCAAATAAATGCTGAAATGAGATTGAGGTCTTTAAAACAAGGTAAGAGAAATGTGGAAGATTATACCACTGAGTTTCAGATGTGGGCTGAGGACTCTCAGTGGAATGAAATCAGTTTAAAGAATCAATATCGCCTGGGTTTGTCTGAATCACTCAAAGATGAACTTTCCCGTCTTGAGATCCCAGATACCCTTGAGGGTCTTATCAAATTAAGCACTTCTTTGGATCGACGTTTGAGAGAAAGGAGAGCAGAGAGGGCCTCTTATGATAACCCATCCAGGAAACCTTATCAAGTCACAACAAGTCATGATAGAGCTCATGGCAGTGCTACCCCTATGGAGATTGGAGTTCTTAGAGGACCTCTGCCACCAGAGGAAAAAATTAGAAGGAGGTTGGAAAATCTTTGTTTATACTGTGCTCAAAAGGAACATGCAGTATCCACTTGTCCTTTGTTGAAGAAACAAAAGAATGGTAAGGCAATAACCAATGACTTTATTTACAGCATTGCAAATGATACACACATGACTTTGTCCATTTTTTTACAGTGGGACCAGAAAAACATTCAAACCAAGGCATTAATTGATTCGGGCGCTTCCGGCAATTATATTGATTCCACCTATGTAAATAAAAATAAAATACCAGTTATTCGCAAACAAAACCCTGTGTCCATTAAGTTAATAGATGGTTCATTCATAGAACAAGGGCCTATTACACATCATACTGTTCCCCTGCTTGTAACATCATCTCAGGGACACACCGAATATTTATCTTTCGATCTTATATCCATACATCAGCATACACTCATTCTAGGGTACCCTTGGTTGAAGAAACACAACCCAACCATAAACTGGGTTTCAAATAAGGTAACATTAGATTCTACCTTTTGCTCAAACACTTGTTACCCACATCAAACCATAGCGTCACTTGATAATGGTTTACCCTCATGTTATCAGGATTTGGCAGAGGTATTTAATTTAAAAGAGGCAGAAAACCTTCC
Organism: Bombina bombina; assembly: GCF_027579735.1. NCBI lineage: Eukaryota > Metazoa > Chordata > Amphibia > Anura > Bombinatoridae > Bombina > Bombina bombina. The sequence goes on from NC_069509.1 coordinate 168,824,519, forward strand.
ACCCCATAGGGAATTTGACTGCCCTATCGATATAATACCTGGTTCCAAAATCCCACATGGTAAGATCTATCCTCTCTCTCAAGAGGAACTTCAATATATTAGAAATTACTTAGACGAAAATTTACGTAAGGGATTTATTTCTCATTCCACATCCCCTGCAGCTGCAGGAATGTTTCTAGTAAGAAACAAGGATGGTACCATAAGACCTATTATTGATTATCGGGCATTGAATAACATCACAATAAAAAACAGGTACCCCTTACCTCTAATACCTGAACTTTTGGAACGTCTAACTGGTGCAACTATTTACACCAAATTAGACTTAAAGGGAGCTTATAATTTGATTAGAATCAAGGAAGGTCATGAATGGAAAACGGCATTCAGAACCAGATATGGCCTTTTTCAATATAACGTAATGCCTTTCGGTCTGAGTAATGCCCCAGCAACTTTTCAGTTTTTTATAAACGAGATATTTCGTGACCTTATTGACGTTTGTGTCATAATATACTTAGATGACATCCTAATTTATTCTAGAACACCACAGGAACATGAAAAGCATGTACGCTGGGTACTAACTCGTTTAAAAGAACACAAATTATATGCTAAACTGGAAAAATGTTCTTTTCATGTCAAACAAATAAAATTCTTGGGTTATATCATCAGTCCCAACAAAATACAGATGGATCCGGAGAAGGTTTCAGCAATTTTGAATTGGCCTACTCCAACTTCAACAAAATCTGTACAACGATTCATTGGTTTTGCGAATTTCTATAGAAAGTTTATTAAGAATTTCTCTTCAATCGTTAAACCTTTAACAGCACTTACTAGTGAAAAACAAAGATTTAAGTGGAATGAATCCGCAACTCATGCTTTTAACAAGTTGAAAGAATATTTTACAACAGCTCCCATCCTAGCTATGCCAGACTTTGATTTAGAATTTATCCTTGAAGTCGATGCATCCGACTCAGGTATCGGTGCAGTATTATCACAACAAGATAAGAACAAGACTGAGATTCATCCTATTGCTTTCTATTCGAAAATGTTGACTAGCGCTGAGAAAAACTATAGCATAGGAGATAAAGAACTTCTAGCTATAAAACGTGCCCTAGACCACTGGAGGCATTTATTGGAAGGTTCCAAACTGCCTTTTAAGATTTATACAGATCATAAAAATCTTGAATTCTTAAAAACAAGTAAGACCTTGTCTGCACGGCAAGCAAGATGGTCAATATTCTTTGATCGTTTTAATTTCTCTTAACATACAGACCGGGACACTTGAATACCAAAGCCGATGCTCTCTCTAGACTACATGATCAAAACACTCAAGATCAAATCAACCAAATCATTCCAAAAGAAAAAATTATAGGTTTACTTACACCTTTAGAAGAAGAGGTATTAAAAGAATTAAAGCAAGAACCACCACATGGAATAGACTGTCAGAAAGATTCCAAGACTGGTCTTTTTTACCATAAATCTAAACTCTATATCCCCCAACAAATGAGATCTTCCATTCTTAAACAAACCCATGATGGGACCCTAGTGGGTCATCCAGGTATTTCTAAAACTATTGACCTAACCAGGAGAAATTATTGGTGGCCCCTCATGGATACTTATATAACAAATTACGTAAAACATTGTGATACCTGCGCCAGAAATAAGTTAGTACACAAAAAAACATCAGGTCTTTTATCTCCTCTGCCCATTCCTGACAAACCCTGGAGTACCATATCAATGGACTTTATTGTCGAGTTACCTGAATCCCACCATTACAATACTATCTTAGTTGTCATTGACCATCTAACAAGACTGGCTCATAACATTCCCCTAAAAGGTCTCCCAACAGCTTCCACAACAGCTCACGTTTTCCTAGACAACATAGTTCGCTTACATGGACTGCCTAAAGTTATAATAACTGACCGTGGTACTCAGTTTACCTCTAATTTTTGGAGATCTTTATGCAAGTTAATCAAGATTGATTCAAGATACTCAACTGCATTTCACCCCCAGACAAATGGTCTTACGGAGAGACTTAACCAAACTCTTGAGCAATACCTTCGTTGCTACATAACTCATCTCCAGGATGATTGGTCATCTTATTTACCTTTGGCGGAGTTCTGTTACAACAATACCACTTCTTCATCAACTAAACTATCCCCATTCTTCGCTACTTACGGATATCATCCTACCACTATCTCTTTATCCTCTCAACAGGTGAACTCACCCTCTGCATTGGATTTTGCAACTACTTTGCAAGAAAGGCTGGACGTCTTGAAAAAACATCTCTCAGAAGCTAAAGATTATCAGAAAAGGTTGTATGATACCCATCACACAGCCGGTCCTTCATATCAAATTGGAGATTTAGTTCTACTCTCGACAAAAAATCTTAAGCTTTCCGTTCCTAGTAAAAAGCTTGCAAATCAGTACTTGGGTCCTTTTAAGGTGTCTAAAATAATCAACCTCAATGCTGTGAGATTGGAGCTCCCTCAGGATTTTAAAATTCACCCCTCTTTCCATGTCTCTCTGTTGAAGCCATATCTTCCATCACCTCAGTCCCTCTCCTTGTCTCGACCACCTCCGATCCTCATTGATGATCGAGAGGAGTATGAAGTCGAAGCTGTGTTGGATTCTAGGATCCATAGGCGGAGGTTGGATTACCTTGTGAAATGGAAGGGTTATGGTTCGGAGGATAACTCTTGGCAACTCCATTCTGATCTTCGCACTCCTCGTCTTTTGCAAAATTTTCATCGCCGCTACCCTGCGAAACCTAGCTTGGAATCCCCTGGGGTGCTTCCTTGAAGGGGGGGAGATGTGGTATACCTTTAACTCTAACCCCTCCTATGTGGTCTCCTCCCTATTTAAGGACTACCTGTAACATTCATTCACTGCCTGATTATTGAAGTCATACCTACTCTTTTGTAGCTATTCTTATTTCAGGTCTCCTATCACTTGAATCCTGAGCAAAGTAACAACACCAATATTTACTTTTGCTACCTTTGAATCTCTTATGATCTTGTCGCAACTTTGTTATTATCGAGCTTGGATCATTGAACGGTCGGATCTACTTTTTTACCGCTACCCGGAAGTAAGCCGCATTCACACACGCTGCCAGTCCCAGACACGGATCTCCCAGTGTGGTAACGGAACACTCTCGGTCCTCAAGGGGGTAACGTACTCGAACAAAACTAAAGCCTTTAAGCTTCTTACCTGCCTGTTTGTTATCACCAGTCTGCATTATTGGGCAAATCCTGTTATCCGCAATATCAGTTACAAACAAACAATGTGTGTCTGCGGAGTGTCTGTACTTGTATATATTTTAGGATGTGTGTGAATGCGTGAAGTAAAAGGAGATCATTCTGTTTCATTCCTGTTACTACCATTACTGATTAAGACCGTGTCAGTATTTCTACTCCATCTGTGGCTCTTATTTAGATATATATTGAACATATGATATATATCTTATTTATAAATCTTTATCATTATTAACACCTAAGTCTGTAGTTAATACCTAAATTCATCATATATCAAATGCCTCATGTTGTCTAATCAGGATACATAGAAGTTGTTTTCTGATTAGTTCAAAAAAGAGCAACAAGCTCTAATTTTAGGGCTAATCTTTATATAAAGTGCACAAATACTTGTTTTCTGAATTGTAAACCTCAACATACCACACATTCTTTTAGAATTCCGAGAATTTTACAGTTTCTTCAGGATGGTTTGGATAAAGGTTTGTCTGCAAGTTCCTGGAAAGGACAAATCTCTGCTCTTTCTGTTCTTTTTCACAGAAAGATTGCTAGTCTTCCTGATATTCATTGTTTTGTACAAGCTTTGGTTCGTATAAAACCTGTCATTAAGTCAATTTCTCCTCCTTGGAGTTTGAATTTGGTTCTGGGGGCTCTTCAAGCTCCTCCGTTTGAACCTATGCATTCATTGGACATTAAATTGTGTATTACTGGCTGTCTCAGTGGGTGTACAAACACTGTACTGTGTATTACTGGCTGTCTCAGTGGGGTGAACAAACACTGTACTGTTTACTACTTGCAGTCTCAGTGGGTGTACACACACTGTACTATGTGCTACTGGCAGTAGTCTCAGTGGGTGTACAAACACTGCACTGTGTACTACTGGCAGTCTCAGTGGATGTACAAACAGTGTACTGAGTACTACTTGCAGTCTCAATGGGTGTATAAACACTGTACTGTGTACTATTGGCACTAGTCTCAGTGGGTGTACAAACACTGTACTGTGTATTACTGGCAGTTTCAGTGAGTGTACAAACACTGTACTGTGTACTACTTGCAGTAGTCTCAGTGGGTGTACAAACACTGTACTGTGTATTATTGGCAGTCTCAGTGATTGTACAAACACTGTACTGTGAATTACTGGTAGTAGTCTCAGTGCGTGTACAAACACTGTACTGTGTACTACTGGCAGTCTCAGTGGGTGTAAAAATGCTGTACTGTGTACTACTGGCAGTAGTCTCAGTGGGTTTACAAACACTGTACTGTGTACTACTGGCAGTAGTCTCAGTGGGTGTACAAACACTGTACTGTGTACTACTGGCAGTAGTCTCAGTGGGTGTATAAACACAATACTGTGTATTACTGGCAGTAGTCTCAGTGGGTGTACAAACACTGTACTGTGTACTACTGGCAGTAGTCTAAGTGGTTATACAATCACTGCACTGTGTACTACTTGCAATAGTCTTGGTGGGTGTACAAACACTGTACTGTGTATAATTGGCAGTAGTCTCAGTGGGTGTACAAACACTTTACTGTGTACTACTGGCAGTCTCATTGTGTGTACAAACACTGTACTGTGTATTACTGGCTGTCTCAGTGGGTGTACAAACACTGTACTGTGTATTACTGGCTGTCTCAGTGGGGTGAACAAACACTGTACTGTTTACTACTTGCAGTCTCAGTGGGTGTACACACACTGTACTATGTGCTACTGGCAGTAGTCTCAGTGGGTGTACAAACACTGCACTGTGTACTACTGGCAGTCTCAGTGGATGTACAAACAGTGTACTGAGTACTACTTGCAGTCTCAATGGGTGTATAAACACTGTACTGTGTACTATTGGCACTAGTCTCAGTGGGTGTACAAACACTGTACTGTGTATTACTGGCAGTTTCAGTGAGTGTACAAACACTGTACTGTGTACTACTTGCAGTAGTCTCAGTGGGTGTACAAACACTGTACTGTGTATTATTGGCAGTCTCAGTGATTGTACAAACACTGTACTGTGAATTACTGGTAGTAGTCTCAGTGCGTGTACAAACACTGTACTGTGTACTACTGGCAGTCTCAGTGGGTGTAAAAATGCTGTACTGTGTACTACTGGCAGTAGTCTCAGTGGGTTTACAAACACTGTACTGTGTACTACTGGCAGTAGTCTCAGTGGGTGTACAAACACTGTACTGTGTACTACTGGCAGTAGTCTCAGTGGGTGTATAAACACAATACTGTGTATTACTGGCAGTAGTCTCAGTGGGTGTACAAACACTGTACTGTGTACTACTGGCAGTAGTCTAAGTGGTTATACAATCACTGCACTGTGTACTACTTGCAATAGTCTTGGTGGGTGTACAAACATTGTACTGTGTATAATTGGCAGTAGTCTCAGTGGGTGTACAAACACTTTACTGTGTACTACTGGCAGTCTCAGTGGGTGTGCAAACACTGTACTGTGTATTACTTGCAGTCTCAGTGGGTGTACAAAAACTGTTCTGTGTACTTCTGGCAATATCAGTGGGTGTACAAACACTGTTCTGTGTACTACTGGCAATCTTAGTGGGTGTACAAACATTGTACTGTGTACCTATGGCAGTAGCCTCAGTGGGTGTACAAACACTTTAATGTGTACTACTGGCAGTCTCAGTGGGTGTACAAACACTGTACTGTGTACTACTGGCAGTAGTCTCAGTGGGTGTACAAACATTGTACTGTGTACTACTGGCAGTAGTCTCAGTGGGTGTACAAACACTGTACTATGTATTACTAACGGTAGTCTCAGTGAATATAGAAACACTGTACTGTGTATTACTGGCAGTCTCAGTGGGTGTAAAAACACTGTACTGTGTATTACTGGCAGTCTCAGTGGGTGTACAAACACTGTACTGTGTATTACTGGCAGTCTCATTGGGTGTACAAACACTGTACTGTGTACTACTGGCAGTAGTCTAAGTGGTTATACAAACACTGCACTGTGTACTACTTGCAATAGTCTTGGTGGGTGTACAAACACTGTACTGTGTATAATTGGCAGTAGTCTCAGTGGGTGTACAAACACTTTACTGTGTACTACTGGCAGTCTCAGTGGGTGTGCAAACACTGTACTGTGTATTACTTGCAGTCTCAGTGGGTGTACAAAAACTGTTCTGTGTACTTCTGGCAATCTCAGTGGGTGTACAAACACTGTTCTGTGTACTACTGGCAATCTTAGTGGGTGTACAAACATTGTACTGTGTACCACTGGCAGTAGCCTCAGTGGGTGTACAAACACTTTAATGTGTACTACTGGCAGTCTCAGTGGGTGTACAAACACTGTACTGTGTATTACTGGCAGTCTCAGTGGGTGTACAAACACTGTACTGTGTACTACTGGCAGTAGTCTCAGTGGGTGTACAAACATTGTACTGTGTACTACTGGCAGTAGTCTCAGTGGGTGTACAAACACTGTACTATGTATTACTGATGGTAGTCTCAGTGAATATAGAAACACTGTACTGTGTATTACTGGCAGTCTCAGTGGGTGTAAAAACACTGTACTGTGTATTACTGGCAGTCTCAGTGGGTGTACAAACACTGTACTGTGTATTACTGGCAGTCTCATTGGGTGTACAAACACTGTACTGTGTACTACTGGCAGTAGTCTCAGTGGGTGTACAAACATTGTACTGTGTACTACTGGCAGTAGTCTCAGTGGGTGTACAAACACTGTACTATGTATTACTGTCAGTCTCAGTGGGTGTACAAACACTGTACTGTGTATTAATGGCAGGCTCAGTGGGTGTAACACTGTACTATGTATTACTGGCAGTAGTCTCAGTGGGTGTAAAAACACTGTTCTGTTTACTACTGGCAATCTTAGTGGGTGTACAAACATTGTACTGTGTACCACTGGCAGTAGCCTCAGTGGGTGGACAAACACTTTAATGTGTACTACTGGCAGTCTCAGTGGGTGTACAAACACTGTACTGTGTATTACTGGCAGTCTCAGTGGGTGAACAAACACTGTACTGTGTACTACTGGCAGTAGTCTCAGTGGGTGTACAAACACTGTACTATGTATTACTGGCAGTCTCAGTGGGTGTACAAACACTGTACTGTGTATTACTGGCAGTAGTCTCAGTGGGTGTAAAAACACTGTACTGTGTACTACTGGCACCTACAATTCATCTCGCATTTCTGTGGTGATTACCTGGCAACCCTAGAGATGGTAGAAATTACACACTCATTTTTACACACACTCAAATACACGCACAGATAAACACACACCTATATACACACAAACACACACATTCATATATACACACATACACATGCACACACAGATAAAAACAAAGCTGTATACACACAAACACAAACATATATATGCACATACACATGCACACACACACTCATATATGCACACATATGTTTGCACACACACTCATATACATACACACAGATAAACACACACCTATATACACACAAACATATATACACATACACACACACATATATACACACTGCATACACACATATATACACATACACACACATATATACACACTCATACACATACATATACACACACACTCATATATGCACACATACACATGCACACACACACTCATATATGCACACATATGTTTGCACACACACACTCTTATACATACACACAGATAAACACACACCTATATACACACAAACACAAACATATATACACACTCATACACATACATATACACACACACTCATATATGCACACATATGCATGCACACACACACTCATATACATACACACAGATAAACACACACCAATATACACACAAACACAAACATATATACACATACACACACATATATACACACACTGCATACACACATATATACATATACACACTCTCATATATGCACACATACTGTATGCATGCACACACATACTCATATACATACACACAGATAAACACACACCTATAGACACACAAACACAAACACACCTATATACACATTAATACACATACATATACACACACTCATATATGCACACTCATACACATACATATACACACACACTCATATATGCACACATATGCATGCACACACACACTCATATACATACACACAGATAAACACATACCAATATACACACAAACACAAACATATATACACATACACACACACACATATATACACACACTGCATACACACATATATATATATACTCTCATATATGCACACATACTGTATGCATGCACACACATACTCATATACATACACACAGATAAACACACACCTATAGACACACAAACACACACCTATATACACATTAATACACATATATATATACACACACTCATATATGCACACATACTGTATGCATGCACACACATACTCATATACATACACACAGATAAACACACACCTATAGACACACAAACACACCTATATACACATTAATACACATACATATACACACACACTCATATATGCACACATATGCATGCACACACACACTCATATACATACACACAGATAAACACACACCTATAGACACACAAACACACACCTATATACACATTAATACACATATATATATATACACACACTCATATATGCACACATATGCATACACACACAGACATATATATATATATATATATATATACACACAGTATATATGTATACATATATGCAAAAAAGAAAAAGAGAAAGCTAACAGGGTTTCGAGAAATCCTGCTTAAAAGCGAGGGGATACAGCACTCTTTTAAACAAATGTATTAAATTGATACAAAAGGATGCATTGGCCCCTATTTACCAAAGGTCTGTCGGACCTGATCCGACAGTGTGGATCAGGTCCGACAGACCTCGCTGAATGCGGAGAGCAATACGCTCTCCATATTCAGCGTTGCACCAGCAGCTCTTGTGAGCTGCTGGTGCAATGCCGCCACCCTGCAGACTCGCGACCAATGGGCCGCCAGCAGGGGGGTGTCAATCAACCCGATCGTACTCGATCGGGTTGATTTCCGGCGATGTCTGTTCGTCTGCTCAGAGCAGGCAGACAGGGTTATGGAGCAGCAGTCTTTGTGACCGCTGCTTCATAACTGCTGTTTCTGGGGAGCCTGCAGGCCCACCAGAAACACGGGGCATCAAGCTCCATTCGAAGCTTGATAGATAGTCCCCCATTGTGTGTGAAACATATACACGCAACCACATATAAAAACCTGTGTACAAAAATACTGGCCAGCAAACATCAACCAATACGATAATATCACATAGCCTAAGCACAGAAGTACTGAAGCAATATACACTATAAAATGAAAAACAAGTGTATGCAAGTATGCCAATCAGAGTTTTCCAACTTGAAACATATGTATCACCAGAGCAAGTTTGTACAGTTACTGTAGCGATTATCAAACACTGGCAAGTCTTGGTGATGAGAAAGAAAAGAGAGAACGTAGCTGGTAGTAATTAAGCGTAGCTAGTTAGGCTGAAGGATCATCTGGACAAACCGCTGCAAGTTATGCAGACTTCAGAGCAAATAGAGACTAAGATATACTTTTACTGTCTCGTGCATCCCAGCACTTCTGCTCCTGATTTTATTAGTCAGCCTGTGTCTGTGCCTTTGCCGTGTCCGCGTCAGAATGAGGATTCCATGTCTGTGTGCGTTTAGTCTAACGCCACTCACCCGCTCCAGGCTGCACGGTTCCAGAGGACATCGATTCCGTATGTATGGAAAGGACCTGGCTTATGGGCTGCATGTATTCTGTTCTCTTTAGCCACCTCTAATTTCTCCAGGTAGACGTGATAGCTCCTGCTTCACTTTCTCCTACTGGGATTGAATTTAAAGGGCTAGTTGAACTGTAATGCAGCTACAGATAGCCGTGAATGGTCTTACGGAGAGACTTAACCAAACTCTTGAGCAATACCTTCGTTGCTACATAACTCATCTCCAGGATGATTGGTCATCTTATTTACCTTTGGCGGAGTTCTGTTACAACAATACCACTTCTTCATCAACTAAACTATCCCCATTCTTCGCTACTTACGGATATCATCCTACCACTATCTCTTTATCCTCTCAACAGGTGAACTCACCCTCTGCATTGGATTTTGCAACTACTTTGCAAGAAAGGCTGGACGTCTTGAAAAAACATCTCTCAGAAGCTAAAGATTATCAGAAAAGGTTGTATGATACCCATCACACAGCCGGTCCTTCATATCAAATTGGAGATTTAGTTCTACTCTCGACAAAAAATCTTAAGCTTTCCGTTCCTAGTAAAAAGCTTGCAAATCAGTACTTGGGTCCTTTTAAGGTGTCTAAAATAATCAACCTCAATGCTGTGAGATTGGAGCTCCCTCAGGATTTTAAAATTCACCCCTCTTTCCATGTCTCTCTGTTGAAGCCATATCTTCCATCACCTCAGTCCCTCTCCTTGTCTCGACCACCTCCGATCCTCATTGATGATCGAGAGGAGTATGAAGTCGAAGCTGTGTTGGATTCTAGGATCCATAGGCGGAGGTTGGATTACCTTGTGAAATGGAAGGGTTATGGTTCGGAGGATAACTCTTGGCAACTCCATTCTGATCTTCGCACTCCTCGTCTTTTGCAAAATTTTCATCGCCGCTACCCTGCGAAACCTAGCTTGGAATCCCCTGGGGTGCTTCCTTGAAGGGGGGGAGATGTGGTATACCTTTAACTCTAACCCCTCCTATGTGGTCTCCTCCCTATTTAAGGACTACCTGTAACATTCATTCACTGCCTGATTATTGAAGTCATACCTACTCTTTTGTAGCTATTCTTATTTCAGGTCTCCTATCACTTGAATCCTGAGCAAAGTAACAACACCAATATTTACTTTTGCTACCTTTGAATCTCTTATGATCTTGTCGCAACTTTGTTATTATCGAGCTTGGATCATTGAACGGCCGGATCTACTTTTTTACCGCTACCCGGAAGTAAGCCGCATTCACACACGCTGCCAGTCCCAGACACGGATCTCCCAGTGTGGTAACGGAACACTCTCGGTCCTCAAGGGGGTAACGTACTCGAACAAAACTAAAGCCTTTAAGCTTCTTACCTGCCTGTTTGTTATCACCAGTCTGCATTATTGGGCAAATCCTGTTATCCGCAATATCAGTTACAAACAAACAATGTGTGTCTGCGGAGTGTCTGTACTTGTATATATTTTAGGATGTGTGTGAATGCGTGAAGTAAAAGGAGATCATTCTGTTTCATTCCTGTTACTACCATTACTGATTAAGACCGTGTCAGTATTTCTACTCCATCTGTGGCTCTTATTTAGATATATATTGAACATATGATATATATCTTATTTATAAATCTTTATCATTATTAACACCTAAGTCTGTAGTTAATACCTAAATTCATCATATATCAAATGCCTCATGTTGTCTAATCAGGATACATAGAAGTTGTTTTCTGATTAGTTCAAAAAAGAGCAACAAGCTCTAATTTTAGGGCTAATCTTTATATAAAGTGCACAAATACTTGTTTTCTGAATTGTAAACCTCAACATACCACACATTCTTTTAGAATTCCGAGAATTTTACAGTTTCTTCAGGATGGTTTGGATAAAGGTTTGTCTGCAAGTTCCTGGAAAGGACAAATCTCTGCTCTTTCTGTTCTTTTTCACAGAAAGATTGCTAGTCTTCCTGATATTCATTGTTTTGTACAAGCTTTGGTTCGTATAAAACCTGTCATTAAGTCAATTTCTCCTCCTTGGAGTTTGAATTTGGTTCTGGGGGCTCTTCAAGCTCCTCCGTTTGAACCTATGCATTCATTGGACATTAAATTGTGTATTACTGGCTGTCTCAGTGGGTGTACAAACACTGTACTGTGTATTACTGGCTGTCTCAGTGGGGTGAACAAACACTGTACTGTTTACTACTTGCAGTCTCAGTGGGTGTACACACACTGTACTATGTGCTACTGGCAGTAGTCTCAGTGGGTGTACAAACACTGCACTGTGTACTACTGGCAGTCTCAGTGGATGTACAAACAGTGTACTGAGTACTACTTGCAGTCTCAATGGGTGTATAAACACTGTACTGTGTACTATTGGCACTAGTCTCAGTGGGTGTACAAACACTGTACTGTGTATTACTGGCAGTTTCAGTGAGTGTACAAACACTGTACTGTGTACTACTTGCAGTAGTCTCAGTGGGTGTACAAACACTGTACTGTGTATTATTGGCAGTCTCAGTGATTGTACAAACACTGTACTGTGAATTACTGGTAGTAGTCTCAGTGCGTGTACAAACACTGTACTGTGTACTACTGGCAGTCTCAGTGGGTGTAAAAATGCTGTACTGTGTACTACTGGCAGTAGTCTCAGTGGGTTTACAAACACTGTACTGTGTACTACTGGCAGTAGTCTCAGTGGGTGTACAAACACTGTACTGTGTACTACTGGCAGTAGTCTCAGTGGGTGTATAAACACAATACTGTGTATTACTGGCAGTAGTCTCAGTGGGTGTACAAACACTGTACTGTGTACTACTGGCAGTAGTCTAAGTGGTTATACAATCACTGCACTGTGTACTACTTGCAATAGTCTTGGTGGGTGTACAAACATTGTACTGTGTATAATTGGCAGTAGTCTCAGTGGGTGTACAAACACTTTACTGTGTACTACTGGCAGTCTCAGTGGGTGTGCAAACACTGTACTGTGTATTACTTGCAGTCTCAGTGGGTGTACAAAAACTGTTCTGTGTACTTCTGGCAATATCAGTGGGTGTACAAACACTGTTCTGTGTACTACTGGCAATCTTAGTGGGTGTACAAACATTGTACTGTGTACCTATGGCAGTAGCCTCAGTGGGTGTACAAACACTTTAATGTGTACTACTGGCAGTCTCAGTGGGTGTACAAACACTGTACTGTGTACTACTGGCAGTAGTCTCAGTGGGTGTACAAACATTGTACTGTGTACTACTGGCAGTAGTCTCAGTGGGTGTACAAACACTGTACTATGTATTACTAACGGTAGTCTCAGTGAATATAGAAACACTGTACTGTGTATTACTGGCAGTCTCAGTGGGTGTAAAAACACTGTACTGTGTATTACTGGCAGTCTCAGTGGGTGTACAAACACTGTACTGTGTATTACTGGCAGTCTCATTGGGTGTACAAACACTGTACTGTGTACTACTGGCAGTAGTCTAAGTGGTTATACAAACACTGCACTGTGTACTACTTGCAATAGTCTTGGTGGGTGTACAAACACTGTACTGTGTATAATTGGCAGTAGTCTCAGTGGGTGTACAAACACTTTACTGTGTACTACTGGCAGTCTCAGTGGGTGTGCAAACACTGTACTGTGTATTACTTGCAGTCTCAGTGGGTGTACAAAAACTGTTCTGTGTACTTCTGGCAATCTCAGTGGGTGTACAAACACTGTTCTGTGTACTACTGGCAATCTTAGTGGGTGTACAAACATTGTACTGTGTACCACTGGCAGTAGCCTCAGTGGGTGTACAAACACTTTAATGTGTACTACTGGCAGTCTCAGTGGGTGTACAAACACTGTACTGTGTATTACTGGCAGTCTCAGTGGGTGTACAAACACTGTACTGTGTACTACTGGCAGTAGTCTCAGTGGGTGTACAAACATTGTACTGTGTACTACTGGCAGTAGTCTCAGTGGGTGTACAAACACTGTACTATGTATTACTGACGGTAGTCTCAGTGAATATAGAAACACTGTACTGTGTATTACTGGCAGTCTCAGTGGGTGTAAAAACACTGTACTGTGTATTACTGGCAGTCTCAGTGGGTGTACAAACACTGTACTGTGTATTACTGGCAGTCTCATTGGGTGTACAAACACTGTACTGTGTACTACTGGCAGTAGTCTCAGTGGGTGTACAAACATTGTACTGTGTACTACTGGCAGTAGTCTCAGTGGGTGTACAAACACTGTACTATGTATTACTGTCAGTCTCAGTGGGTGTACAAACACTGTACTGTGTATTAATGGCAGGCTCAGTGGGTGTAACACTGTACTATGTATTACTGGCAGTAGTCTCAGTGGGTGTAAAAACACTGTTCTGTTTACTACTGGCAATCTTAGTGGGTGTACAAACATTGTACTGTGTACCACTGGCAGTAGCCTCAGTGGGTGGACAAACACTTTAATGTGTACTACTGGCAGTCTCAGTGGGTGTACAAACACTGTACTGTGTATTACTGGCAGTCTCAGTGGGTGAACAAACACTGTACTGTGTACTACTGGCAGTAGTCTCAGTGGGTGTACAAACACTGTACTATGTATTACTGGCAGTCTCAGTGGGTGTACAAACACTGTACTGTGTATTACTGGCAGTAGTCTCAGTGGGTGTAAAAACACTGTACTGTGTACTACTGGCACCTACAATTCATCTCGCATTTCTGTGGTGATTACCTGGCAACCCTAGAGATGGTAGAAATTACACACTCATTTTTACACACACTCAAATACACGCACAGATAAACACACACCTATATACACACAAACACACACATTCATATATACACACATACACATGCACACACAGATAAAAACAAAGCTGTATACACACAAACATATATATGCACATACACATGCACACACACACTCATATATGCACACATATGTTTGCACACACACTCATATACATACACACAGATAAACACACACCTATATACACACAAACATATATACACATACACACACACATATATACACACTGCATACACACATATATACACATACACACACATATATACACACTCATACACATACATATACACACACACTCATATATGCACACATACACATGCACACACACACTCATATATGCACACATATGTTTGCACACACACACTCTTATACATACACACAGATAAACACACACCTATATACACACAAACACAAACATATATACACACTCATACACATACATATACACACACACTCATATATGCACACATATGCATGCACACACACACTCATATACATACACACAGATAAACACACACCAATATACACACAAACACAAACATATATACACATACACACACATATATACACACACTGCATACACACATATATACATATACACACTCTCATATATGCACACATACTGTATGCATGCACACACATACTCATATACATACACACAGATAAACACACACCTATAGACACACAAACACAAACACACCTATATACACATTAATACACATACATATACACACACTCATATATGCACACTCATACACATACATATACACACACACTCATATATGCACACATATGCATGCACACACACACTCATATACATACACACAGATAAACACATACCAATATACACACAAACACAAACATATATACACATACACACACACACATATATACACACACTGCATACACACATATATATATACTCTCATATATGCACACATACTGTATGCATGCACACACATACTCATATACATACACACAGATAAACACACACCTATAGACACACAAACACACACCTATATACACATTAATACACATATATATATACACACACTCATATATGCACACATACTGTATGCATGCACACACATACTCATATACATACACACAGATAAACACACACCTATAGACACACAAACACACCTATATACACATTAATACACATACATATACACACACACTCATATATGCACACATATGCATGCACACACACACTCATATACATACACACAGATAAACACACACCTATAGACACACAAACACACACCTATATACACATTAATACACATATATATATATACACACACTCATATATGCACACATATGCATACACACACAGACATATATATATATATATATATATATATATATATATACACACAGTATATATGTATACATATATGCAAAAAAGAAAAAGAGAAAGCTAACAGGGTTTCGAGAAATCCTGCTTAAAAGCGAGGGGATACAGCACTCTTTTAAACAAATGTATTAAATTGATACAAAAGGATGCATTGGCCCCTATTTACCAAAGGTCTGTCGGACCTGATCCGACAGTGTGGATCAGGTCCGACAGACCTCGCTGAATGCGGAGAGCAATACGCTCTCCGTATTCAGCGTTGCACCAGCAGCTCTTGTGAGCTGCTGGTGCAATGCCGCCACCCTGCAGACTCGCGACCAATGGGCCGCCAGCAGGGGGGTGTCAATCAACCCGATCGTACTCGATCGGGTTGATTTCCGGCGATGTCTGTTCGTCTGCTCAGAGCAGGCAGACAGGGTTATGGAGCAGCAGTCTTTGTGACCGCTGCTTCATAACTGCTGTTTCTGGGGAGCCTGCAGGCCCACCAGAAACACGGGGCATCAAGCTCCATTCGAAGCTTGATAGATAGTCCCCCATTGTGTGTGAAACATATACACGCAACCACATATAAAAACCTGTGTACAAAAATACTGGCCAGCAAACATCAACCAATACGATAATATCACATAGCCTAAGCACAGAAGTTCTGAAGCAATATACACTATAAAATGAAAAACAAGTGTATGCAAGTATGCCAATCAGAGTTTTCCAACTTGAAACATATGTATCACCAGAGCAAGTTTGTACAGTTACTGTAGCGATTATCAAACACTGGCAAGTCTTGGTGATGAGAAAGAAAAGAGAGAACGTAGCTGGTAGTAATTAAGCGTAGCTAGTTAGGCTGAAGGATCATCTGGACAAACCGCTGCAAGTTATGCAGACTTCAGAGCAAATAGAGACTAAGATATACTTTTACTGTCTCGTGCATCCCAGCACTTCTGCTCCTGATTTTATTAGTCAGCCTGTGTCTGTGCCTTTGCCGTGTCCGCGTCAGAATGAGGATTCCATGTCTGTGTGCGTTTAGTCTAACGCCACTCACCCGCTCCAGGCTGCACGGTTCCAGAGGACATCGATTCCGTATGTATGGAAAGGACCTGGCTTATGGGCTGCATGTATTCTGTTCTCTTTAGCCACCTCTAATTTCTCCAGGTAGACGTGATAGCTCCTGCTTCACTTTCTCCTACTGGGATTGAATTTAAAGGGCTAGTTGAACTGTAATGCAGCTACAGATAGCCGTGATGGCCAACATCAAAAGTATATAGCATGAAAGTGTTTCTCTCTTTTATCAGCATATTTTCAAGTAAGCATGGCTGGTGTATGGTTGCTCAAACATCAAAATGTACAGCAATGGTTAGGAGCTTGCCAACGCACGTTTCTCCCCATGTGCTCCTACAAACAGGGGCTTCATCAGGTCTAATTTGTGTGGTATAGGTGCTTTCATTTATACCTGTATGCCCCCCTTCTTTTATGACATCATTCTTAGCATTCAGTGTACTGCATGATTTCTACCAAGTGTAAAAACTTACCTTGGAAGTTGCAAATTGAGAATGTCTATAAGAAATGTAGAGCATCAGATCCTAATATTTTATTTAATTTATTCATTATTTCTATTAATGACATGCCCAAAACTTTGTCAACTTTGGGGCAAAGTTTAAATTCTCTTCTCATTAATTTTAAAGGAAAAAAATTAGAATATAATTAGATGACATACTTCTTGTAAATAAAGTACCGGAATGGGGCTCTAAATATAAGTTTATTCAATGTGAAATTGTGTTAGTTAGATCTCTGATCTTCAAGAATTGGATTAATAAGGAAATCCCCTTGATACATTTAATTAAAGACAGGATAATTAGACAGGCCTTATCAGAGGCACTTGATACTAAATTTTATAAACCCAATGGGATTAAGAACTATAAGAAGATTTGGGGGAACTTCATTGGATACATAGCAAATGATTTTCAGTCCAAAATAAACCACATTTTACCAGTAGCGGACATAGATAGTCTGGAGGGATGAGAGTGAAGGGGAGGGGGAGGTTGGGGAGGGGTGGATAGGAGGGGAGAGGGAAACTCACCCTTTTTTTTTTTTTTTTGGTGTGTCTGGTTGTTATTGTCAGTTAAGGAGAAGTTGGGGCTATGTCAGTAGTGATTCAGACTAGAGGTACACTTATTTTCCTTTTTTTTTTTTTCTCTCTTTTCTTCTTTTTTTTTACTTTGCGATTAACCTGCACTGAAGACTGCTGTGTTAGAGCATATAGGGGTGTACTCAGTTTGCTACTTTATATTGTGTATGCTATGTAAAAGAATCATGTATTTATGTATAAGATTGTTAATTCTTTTGTTGTTTTTCTGATTTTGTATTTAATATTTTTCTAAATAGAAAAAACTAAAAAAAACCTACCTAAAACAATTAACAGCTATTTACAGGCTATACAGAAATGTGTACATATAAGAGGCGCTCACTCTGTCATGAAGATTTATAAGAAATGTACTGTATGTTAAAAGAGGCATTTTGTACATAATTCTCCTTTAAAACCTATTCCAGAAGTATATACATAAAATAAATACAAAGAACCTATACAGTACAACTCTGAAAATCTGGACTGCTTGGGGATTTGCCTGGTCCGTATTTTTGGATTTTCCGGATTCTCGGACATTGCTGATAAAATACCTGTAAATAAAAAGAAGACATGGTAATGTTTTTTTATTATAAATAAATACTGTACAGATCACCTTGTTTATTAAAATAGAGTACTGCACCTGCATATGTACATTCCTTTCCGAACTGCTTGTTCACGGAGCGCTAGCATCTGCTGTGCCCGGTGAACCGCTTGTGGATGGAGCTTCTGCTGTGCCTAGTGATTTCAGAGTGTTTCTCCTCTGCTTCTGTTTAGACCCCTTATCCACTTAAGGAAACATTGGTACAGTCCACTACTGTACAATACAGTACTACAGTACAGTATACAGGTATAATGGTACTGTGCAGTGTAAAGAAGGTAAATACCTGCACAGGTAACGACCATGTATGGCAAACTGTACTACGCAGTTGTGGAGCTCAGATTTCTCACTGCCTTCGTGTGCCGTCGCTTGTTGCAGCTCTGAATGCCAATTTGCACATGCGCAGTGACAAACCAACACCCGTAAGTTGTAGTCACTCCAGAGTCCGGATTCTCAGGTTGTCCGGATTTTCCGGGGTCCGGATTGTTGGAGTTGTACTGTACATACTAAGGGATTGTTTTTCCTTATTCTCATACTTAAGTTTAGTGAATGACATTTAAGCTCGAATAGGCCCTTTTTATAGGAAAGAGGCAAATTCCAATTTTTCAGTTAACCTTCTAGGGCACCACGTTTTTAAAGTGAAAATCCTGCGAGTCTCTTTCTGCAGGAGAACAATATCATTATTTCCTCCTCTGCCATTTGTGATTCCCTTATCTATTGCCATCATTTTTAGGGAAGAGATATTAGAATGGTGATATGTGGCCACGTGTCTAGCTATTGTGGTGTCTCTACTGTTCACAATGTCATCTCTGCGTTCTTGGTTGCGATCTTTCAAAACCCTTTTCGTTTCCCCCATAAAAAATCTGGGGCATGAGCAGTGAAGTAGGTATATTAACCTTATAGAACTGCAGTTAAAAAAGTATTGGACATCAAATTCCCTATCTTCTCCTGCAGATCATTTCTTTGATTTTTCCATAAATGGACAATAGACACAATGGGGCATATGTATCGTGTTTCTGGCGAGTCAAGCATATGTGGGGGCACATACTGCCACCATTTCTGTGCCTCTTTTTTGTTTGAACAAATTACTGTCAAACAAAAAAACATTGTTTTGGAGAACAAATTGGAGCAATGAGATAGTGAAATCTGTATGGTTTTTGTACAGGGGACCTCTAGAATCCAGAAAGTGTTCAGCAGCTTGAGTGCATATTTCATTTGGGATGGAAGAGTACAAGCTCTCAACATCTAAAGACACAAGAAGGGTGCTGCTATTGACACTAATCCCATCTAGTTTTCTAAGGAGGTCAGCTGTATCCTTGACATATGAGGGCAGGGTCAAGAGTAAGGGTCTAAGAAAATGGTCAATATAATTGCTTATGCCTTCTGTCACACTCCTTATCCCAGATACTATGGGGCATCCTGGGGGACATTGCATGTTCTTTTGAAGTTTAGGTACCACATAGAATACAGGAATATATTTTGCTGTTTGAGTAACCATACACCAGCCATGTTTACTTGAAAATATGCTGATAAAAGAGAGAAACGCTTTCATGCTATATACTTCATGAGGTGTGCCATCAAGGATATCTGTAGCTGCATTACAGTTCATCTAACCCTTTAACATCAATCCCAGTAGGAGAAGGTGACCCAGGAGCGATCATGTCTACCTGGAGAAATTGGAGGTGACTAAAGAGAACAGGATACAGGCAGCTTTCCATACATACGGAATCGCTGTCCTCTGGAAACGTGCAGCCCAGAGCGGTTGTGTGTATATGTTTCACACACAATGCATCCTTTTGTATCAATTTAATACATTTGTTTAAAAGAGTGCTGTATCCCCTCACTTTTATACAGGATTTCTCGAAACCCTATTAGCATTCTCCTGATTGGGAATGGTTGTTTTTTTCAGCATAATAACAATCTCAAGCACACTAATGCAGTGAAATCATATTTGGAGAGAAAAACAGCTGATAAAACACTGACAGTCATGGACTGGCCTCTACAGACTTCAGACCTTAATATTAAAGAGGCAGTATGGGGTCACCTGGACAGAGAAAGAAATAAATGACAACCTAAATCTAAAGATGAACTCTAGGAAGTGCTGAAAGAAGCCTGGTATTATATACCAGAAGATTACTTCAGGAAAGTCTCCCCAAAAGAGTTCAAGATGTGCTTATGTGCCAAAGGAGGTCACACTAAATACTGACTTAAGCCTGAAGAATCCATTTTGTTCTGAAAATTGTGTTTTTTTATATTTTATGTACATATTTCCTGTATTTTCTATTTGTATCCAAATAAAGATAGATTGATGGTCATTAAAACTTTGCTAAAACAACAAATCCAATGTTGGCCTAAAATTTTTGCACAGTACTGTATATAACAACAGAAATGATTACATAGACAATTAGCACATCTACGCAAGTATTGCTGCTTACCTTTTCCCAGAAATACTCCATATACTCTGTAACCCTGTGATTCTTAACACCAGTGCTGGAGAGTTCTGCCCTTTTTCTTTTGAAAATTCAGTGAGTTTAGCCCATTTAGAGTCTGAACTACAATTTTGTTCCAAGCTGGAAAATCTTTGAATATCAGGACCAGAATATGTGCACTTAAAAAGATGATTTATTGAGCTTCCAAATGGTAAAGCTCTGTAAGAAAAGCTTTTAGCTTTAATAAATGTTTAAATAAAAGAAATCCTCAGCATGTAGTATCTGCACTTTTCTGATTTAAGTATTCTGTGAGGTTAAGAAAGGCAGATAGTATTATTGAAACACATTGAGCTTTTTACACATTTATTTATTAAAGCTGAAAATGTTTCTTTTGTACAACCCATGTTTTACGATTTGGGAAGCTTGAAAACATCATCGTTATAACTGCGCACATTCAGTGGGTCATTTACATTTAGGGCCATATTTATCATTGCGTCAACTATGTTGCATTCGCCGGCGTCAACACACTTGCCAGACATCGCTGCCGTGAACCTACATAAGACACCCTTATTTATCAAAAAAGTCATCGATGTCATGAAAATCCTTATTTTATCTAATTCTTTACCTTGAATGTCTATCGAATGAAGAAATTTTAGTCTTCTTATTGCAACTTCATTCAAACCATTGTACATATCTCTGTTAATATACTCATTGAGATATATATATATATATATATATATACACATAAGATACATACAGTACTTATATGTATATATATATATATATATACACATACATACATACAGTACTTATATGTATATATATATACACATACATACATACAGTACATATATATATATATATATATACACATACATACATACAGTACATATATATATATATATATAGATAGATAGATAGATAGATAGATAGATAGATAGATAGATAGATAGATAACATACAGAGAAAACCCAGCACTCACTTACAAGCTCTCAGCTAAGATTTAAAAGCAAATGGAAAGGTTAGTTACCGCATCTGGCCAAATGGGACAAGCCCAGGTACAAATGGGCTTGTCCCATTTGGCCAGATGCGGTAACTAAACTTTCCATTTGCTTTTAAATTTTAGCTGAGAGCTTGTAAGTGAGTGCTGGGTTTTCTCTGTGTGTTGTATTAATTTGTTTTGTCATTTTCCCTATGGTTCTTGCACCCAGACCTGACTGGGGTTAACTGCCTGTGACTCTGGGAACAGCAAAGCTTCCTGTGAGTGCCAGTGGCACCCAGGGCTGAGCATGTTGCAGGGTCATGGGATGTGTACCCGGTCCAGTATGAGAGTGCAGTTCCCTTCCGTGTTTTGTATATATATATATATATATATATATATATATATATATATATATATATATATATATATATATACACATACATACATACAGTACATATATATATATATACACATACATACATACAGTGCATATATATATATATACACATACATACATACAGTACATATATATATATATACACATACATACATACAGTACATATATATATATATACACATACATACATACAGTACATATATATACACATACATACATACAGTACATATATATATATATACACATACATACATACATACAGTACATATATATATATATACACATACATACATACAGTACATATATATATATATACACATACATACATACAGTACATATATATATATATATACACATACATACATACAGTACATATATATATATATACACATACATACATACAGTACATATATATATATATATATACACATACATACATACAGTACATATATATATATATACACATACATACATACAGTACATATATATATATATATATATATACACATACATACATACAGTACATATATATATATACACATACATACATACAGTACATATATATATATATATATACACATACATACATACAGTACATATATATATATATATACACATACATACATACAGTACATATATATATATATACACATATGCAAAATAAACAGATAGAGTCCAGCACTTATTGAATTGCTTTAACCTGGCTGTGTGCTCGTTACAATGGGCTATCAGCAAAAACCCAAATAGATACAGTCCATATGTAGAAAGTAACAGCACCACTGCATCAATTTTCTTAAAGGTGAATTATTTCTTTATTGGAGATATCACAACAATAAAACAGCGACGTTTCGGACCTACATGGTCCTTAATCATGCATAGTTAAAACACAGTAAAACATACATTTAAAAAGGGTGGTTTGACCAATCAGATTTCAGCTCACATTCTTAATTGAATTAACCCATGCCTATCCAGGCAAATTAATATACATATTACTTTTTCTATTGGTGGCCTCTAGTGGTACCATATAGAATAACACCCTATCAAAATTTATAAAAACAAATACAAATCGTAGTCCCTATTCAGACCATAAGGGTACAATGTATTTAATTTCTTGATCCACCAAACTTCTTTTTGTTTTAGTTTAAGCTCTCTGTTACCCCCTCTTCTGTGTGTGGGGATATGATCGATTACTTGGAAGCGCAGCTGACTAACAGTGTGTCCCATTTGGGTGAAATGTGCAGATACTGGCAGAGACATATCTTTAGATTTAATTAATAAGGCATCAATTAAATCTAAAGATATGTCTCTGCCAGTATCTGCACATTTCACCCAAATGGGACACACTGTTAGTCAGCTGCGCTTCCAAGTAATCGATCATATCCCCACACACAGAAGAGGGGGTAACAGAGAACTTAAACTAAAACAAAAAGAAGTTTGGTGGATCAAGAAATTAAATACATTGTACCCTTATGGTCTGAATAGGGACTACGATTTGTATTTGTTTTTATAAATTTTGATAGGGTGTTATTCTATATGGTACCACTAGAGGCCACCAATAGAAAAAGTAATATGTATATTAATTTGCCTGGATAGGCATGGGTTAATTCAATTAAGAATGTGAGCTGAAATCTGATTGGTCAAACCACCCTTTTTAAATGTATGTTTTACTGTGTTTTAACTATGCATGATTAAGGACCATGTAGGTCCGAAACGTCGCTGTTTTATTGTTGTGATATCTCCAATAAAGAAATAATTCACCTTTAAGAAAATTGATGCAGTGGTGCTGTTACTTTCTACATATGGACTATATATACACATATACGTATGTTTAAAATAAATATATATTTATAAATATATTTAAAAATAACATTTTATATATATATATATATTTCTAATTTTGGAAATATGTGATGGTCTTTACATTAGAAGAATGAGAAGATTTTATATATATATATATATATATATATATATATATATATATATATATATATATATATGTGACAAGATTCCTTTTGTTTCCTGTCTTGGGACTTTACACTGCCACACAGACTTTTAGGGAATAAGTTTCCACACACAAAGTAATGGAGCTCAAGCGGCAGTCTGCCTGTTTATTTTGCATGTCACAGGCAATTCAAATGAAAACAGCAGCAAAATATAAAACAAAATCCTGCCCATCTAGGCACTAATTAAACATACAGCAACAGTGCCTAACGAGTGTCAGTCAGCTACAGGGCCGGACTGGGAACAAAAAGAGGCCAGGGCATTTTAGGGCAAAGAGGGCCAATCCCCCCCGCTCATCATTTCTTAGTTAACCGTATACCAAACATGGCAAGTATAATACTTGTTTAAGTGACAAAAACATGACTAATCAAACATGCTTTTTAAAAAAAAAAAAAATAGTGTACAGTAGATGACAACTGTATATAAAATTTGTATGAATGACTAGCACAATATTCAATTTTGGGGCATTTTAGCATGATTGTCAGCGCTATAATGGGTATTAGCTGAATAAGGCTTGTGCAATGTTAAAGGGACATTAAACCCACATTTTCTCTTTCATTATTCAGATAGAGAATACAATTTTAAACAACATTCCAATTTATTCTATTATCTAATTTGCGTCATTCTTTAGATATCCTTTGTTTAAGAAATAGCAATGCACATGTGTGAGCCAATCACAAGAGAAATTTATTTACAGCCACCAATCAGCAGCTTCTGAGCCTATCTAGATATACTTTTCAACAAAGAATATCAAGAGAATGAAGCAAATTAGATAATGTAAGTTAATTAGAAAGTTGATTGAAATTGCATTCTCTTTCTAAATCATGAAAGAACAAATGTTGGTTTAATGTCCCTTTAAATGTATGAGTAGCACTCAAGGTTCTATGGTTTTTATTCAACTCTAAATGTGGATTCAAACCATAGTAGGTGTGTTAGTGCAACTAAAATATAACTTTTAATAACTATCAAATAAAAAAATGGGAAAAAAGGTTAAAACATCCTCTTGTGTTTAACAAATAACAAAATAGCTAATGTGAGAGTCTAACTGGAATGGAACTGTTTCCAAGTTATACAGCATATAACAAACACTGAGATTGAAGTAAGCTTGTTAATCTTTCTGTGGGTATATGTGTTTAACATGGGTGTTTGTAAACTTGCATACCAACCTGAGGATTGTATCCCTTTAAGGTCATGAGTTAATGACAGGCTTATATTATGTATGCTGTTTCCCAATTTTCACCACATCTATGTAAAAAGCCTGCTTGTTATTGAGATAAATAGAAGTAACCATTTACATTAACAATGGTGTTCGTGAACTTTAATGCCATCCAGAGAATTATTTCCCTTTAAGGTTATGAGTTAATGACAAACATATTATATATGTGGTGTCCCTGTTTTCACCACATCTCTGAAAAAAGCCTGCTAGTTGTTTAGGTAAATTTGAGTAACTGTTTATTTAAACAAAGGTGTTTGTGAAATTAGATACCAACCAAAAAGGTATGTCCCTTTAAATGTCAGGCTTATATTGTATATGCGGTGTCACTATCTTCAGAATCACCACATCTCTGTTAAAAGCCTGCTTGTTGTTTGGATAAATTAGAGTAACCATTCAAATTAACACAGGTATTTGTAAACTTGAATACCAACCAGAGGATTATATTAATGACAGGCTTATATTATGTATGCAGTGTCACTATATTCAACACATCTGTGTTAAAAGCCTGCTTGTTATTTGGGTAAATTAAAGTAACCGTTTGCAGTTCAATATCTTTGGCAATGTGGCTGTTTTAATTTGAATGGTTACTCTAATTTATCAAAATAACAAGCAGGCTTTTAACACAGATGTGTTGAAGATAGTGACACTGCATACATAAATAATATCAGCCTGTTATTAACTCATGACCAGATGACCTTAAAGGGATACAATCCTCTGGTTGGTATGTAAGTTTACAAACACCCATGTTAAACACATATACCGACAAAAAGATCAAAAAGCTTACTTCAATCTCAGTGTTTGTTATATGCTGTATAACTTGGAAACAGTTCCATTCCAGGGAGACTCTCACATTAGCTATTTTGTTATTTGTTAAACACAAGAGGATGTCTTAACCTTTTTTCACCCCATTTTTTATTTGATAATATTAAAAGTTTGCAAACTTTTATTGCAGTCAATGCTTTTAAAACGGTATTGATGAATTAGTTTTTTATAGCAGGCTGCAAGAATTAAGCTGGGTAAATCTGCAGCCTTTCTGAAATGTCAGCAGTTAAGAGGTTAACTCTGCCCTTCAGCTTAGTTGCTGCACACAGTCTGCTAAAAAAAAATGTTGGAGTTCAAAGCACTGCAGTAAATTATGTCCCCTACAATTTGTTGATCCTAAAGAGATAAAGGCACCTCAGCACCACTTGCATTCCTTCCCATCGGCCAAGTATTGATTTGCGTTTGCGATGTGCTCCAGAACAAGTTTCACAAGCACAGACTCCAAAGAAATAGAAAAAGTCGGGACCTCTCTCTCTGAGACCAGAGTGACCTCACCTACCTGGCCACCTGCTGAGCTGCAGCCTTGCATCTTCACAGTGCACTCGCAGCTCTCCTCACCTAACACGTCACGCACTGCTCCTCGGGCCTCACTGAATGACAGGCAATATGCATGATGATGGAGCATTGGCCTGGCGGCGGCATCTTTCTGGCCTGAGGCCTCCCTCCAACCACTGAGTGACAGTCACACACGTGACACACAGGCAGCCGCAGCAGCACACTAGTCTGGCTCACCTCTGTCTGACAACAGATGTCTCAGCCGCTCACTGCTTCACTCTGTGTCACGTGGAACCGGCACGCGGCATGCCGGCAACAGTGTAGTGCAGCCGTGTGCCAGGTGTCGTCGACGTCACTCAGACCTCCTCCTGTCAGCTCATTACCATTTGCGTATGGCCGGAAGCAGTGCGTCTGTGCGGCCTATCCGAATGGGGAATGTATTATGGTGGCGGCCGCCGGCCTGAACTGAAATTTGATGTGCTGAACTGTGTGTGTGCAATATAGTGCTGATGTCTGAAATAGTATATATACACAAGAGTCGATAATAAAGTTTAAACATTAAAGTTACATTTTTTTATTAATAACATTAACTTCAAATTTATAAAATATTTGAAAAAAAATTCAGTTTAATTTTTTTTTATGCCGTGACGTCGCAGTGGGTGGGGCTAAAATACCTTGCGGCCTACCGGGCATCTGCCCGGTATGCCCGACGTCCAATTCGGGCCTGGTCAGCTAGTCTAGAACTGACAAAACTAACATAAAACAAACAAAGTTAATGGCAAAAGATGTTTACCTTAATGTATAGGGCCTTCAAACAGCAGACAGATGCTCCTCTTTTCTGCAGTGAGGAAGTGAAGGCCCTGGACTAACTCAGACTTCAGGCTTTATAGCAGCATGATTACACAACTGTATACTGCTGCAGTGTGTGATAAACTGATTAGCTGTATGATTACACACCTGTATACTGCTGCAGTGTATGAGAAACTGATTAGCTGTATGATTACACACCTGTATACTGCTGCAGTGTGTGATAAACTGATTAGCTGTATGATTACACACCTGTATACTGCTGCAGTGTGTGATAAACTGATTAGCTGTATGATTACACACCTGTATACTGCTGCAGTGTGTGATAAACTGATTAGCTGTATGATTACACACCTGTATACTGCTGCAGTGTGTGATAAACTGATTAGCTGTATGATTACACACCTGTATACTGCTGCAGTGTGTGATAAACTGATTAGCTGTATGATTACACACCTGTATACTGCTGCAGTGTGTGATAAACTGATTAGCTGTATGATTACACACCTGTATACTGCTGCAGTGTGTGATAAACTGATTAGCTGTATGATTACACACCTGTATACTGCTGCAGTGTGTGATAAACTGATTAGCTGTATGATTACACACCTGTATACTGCTGCAGTGTGTGATAAACTGATTAGCTGTATGATTACACACCTGTATACTGCTGCAGTGTGTGATAAACTGATTAGCTGTATGATTACACACCTGTATACTGCTGCAGTGTGTGATAAACTGATTAGCTGTATGATTACACACCTGTGTACTGCTGCAGTGTGTGATAAACTGATTAGCTGTATGATTACACCTGTATACTGCTGCAGTGTGTGATAAACTGATTAGCTGTATGATTACACACCTGTATACTGCAGTAGTGTGTGATAAACTGATTAGCTGTAAGATTACACACCTGTATACTGCTGCAGTGTGTGATAAACAGATTAGCTGTATGATTACACACCTGTATACTGCAGTGTGTGATAAACTGATTAGCTGTACAATTACACACCTGTGCACTGCTGCAGTGTGTGATAAACTGATTAGCTGTATGATTACACACTTGTGTACTGCTGCAGTGTGTGATAAACTGATTAGCTGTATAATTACACACCTGTGTACTGCTGCAGTGTGTGATAAACTGATTAGCTGTATGATTACACACCTGTATATTTCTGCATTGTGTGATAAACTGATTAGCTGTATGATTACACACTTGTGTACTGCTGCAGTGTGTGATAAACTGATTAGCTGTATGATTACACACCTGTATACTGCTGTAGTGTGTGATAAACGGATTAGCTGTATGATTACACACCTGTATACTGCTGCAGTGTGTGATAAACTGATTAGCTGTACGATTACACACCTGTATACTGCTGTAGTGTGTGATAAACTGATTAGCTGTATGATTACACACCTGTATACTGCTGTAGTATGTGATAAACTGATTAGCTATATGATTACACCTGTGTACTGCTGCAGTGTGTGAGAAACTGATTAGCTGCATGATTACACACCTGTATACTGCTGTAGTATGTGATAAACTGATTAGCTGTATGATTACACACCTGTATACTGCTGTAGTGTGTGATAAACTGATTAGCTGTATGATTAAACACCTGTATAATGCTGTAGTGTGTGAGAAACTGATTAGCTGTATGATTACACACTTGTGTACTGCTGCAGTGTGTGATAAACTGATTAGCTGTATGATTACACACCTGTATACTGCTGCAGTGTGTGAGAAACTGATTAGCTGTAAGATTACACACCTGTATACTGCTGCAGTATGTGACAAACTGATTAGCTATATGATTACACACCTGTGTACTGCTGCAGTGTCTGAGAAACTGATCAGCTGCAAATCCGGGACTGTAACCTAAAGTAACCAAACTATGTGACAGAATCCTTTTCCTTACATACCTGCCTTCTATGATAAAACCATGGGATCTGTCACAATATATATATAAATTCCATTTGATGGATAAGTGTGTTTTCAGGAGAAGACTACAGTGATGAATGAGTCTAAGGCCTAGATTTAGAGTTTGGCGGTAGCCGTGAAAACCAGCGTTAGAGGCTCCTAACGCTGGTTTTAGGCTACCGCAGGTATTTGGAGTCAGTCAGGAAAGGGTCTAACGCTCACTTTTCAGCTGCGACTTTTCCATACCGCAGATCCCCTTACGTCAATTGCATATCCTATCTTTTCAATGGGATCTTTCTAACTCCGGTATTTAGAGTCGTGGCTGAAGTGAGAGTTAGAAATCTAACGACAAAACTCCAGCCGCAGAAAAAAGTCAGTAGTTAAGAGCTTTCTGGGCTAACGCCAGTTTATAAAGCTCCTAACTACTGTACTCTAAAGTACACTAACACCCATAAACTACCTATGTACCCCTAAACCGAGGTCCCCCCACATCACCGCCACTCGATTCATTTTTTTTAACCCCTAATCTGCCGACCGCCACCTACGTTATACTTATGTACCCCTAATCTGCTGCCCCTAACACCGCCGACCCCTATATTATATTTATTAACCCCTAACCTTTCCCCCTCAACGTCGCCTCCACCTGCCTACACTTATTAACCCCTAATCTGCCGAGCGGATCTCACCGCTACTATAATAAAGTTATTAACCCCTAATCCGCCTCACTCCCCCCTCAATAACCCTATAAGAAATAGTATTAACCCCTAATCTGCCCTCCCTAACATCACCGACACCTAACTTAAAGTATTAACCCCTAATCTGCCGATCGGAGATCACCGCTACTCTAATAAAATTTTTAACCCCTAAAGCTAATTTTAACCCTAACCCTAACACCCCCCTAAGTTAAATATAATTTTATTCTAACAAAATAAATTAACTCTTATTAAATAAATTATTCCTATTTAAAGCTAAATACTTACCTGTAAAAGAAACCCTAATATAGCTACAACATAAATTATAATTATATTATAGCTATTTTAGGATTAATATTTATTTTACAGGCAACTTTGTATTTATTTTAACCAGGTACAATAGCTATTAAATAGTTAAGAACTATTTAATAGCAAAAATAGTTAAAATAATTACAAAATTACCTGTAAAATAAATCCTAACCTAAGTTACAATTAAACCTAACACTACACTATCAATAAATTAATTAAATAAAATACCTACAATTATCTACAATTAAACCTAACACTACACTATCAATAAATTAATTAAATACAATACCTACAATTATCTACAATTAAACCTAACACTACACTATCAATAAATTAATTAAATACAATACCTACAAATAAATACAATGAAATAAACTAACTAAAGTACAAAAAATAAAAAAAGAACTAAGTTACAAAAAATAAAAAAATATTTACAAACATTAGAAAAATATTACAACAATTTTAAACTAATTACACCTACTCTAAGCCCCCTAATAAAATAACAAAGCCCCCCAAAATAAAAAAAATGCCCTACCCTATTCTAAATTAAAAAAGTTCAAAGCTCTTTTACCTTACTAGCCCTGAACAGGGCCCTTTGCGGGGCATGCCCCAAAGAATTCAGCTCTTTTGCCTGTAAAAAAACCACATACAATACCCCCCCCAACATTACAACCCACCACCCACATACCCCTAATCTAACCCAAACCCCCCTTAAATAAACCTAACACTAAGCCCCTGAAGATCTTCCTACCTTATCTTCACCCTGCCAGGTTCACCGATCCGTCCTCGGAAGTCTTGATCCAAGCCTCGGAGGTGTTGATCCAAGCCCAAGCGGGGGCTGAAGAGTGACGTCCATCCTCGGGCTGAAGTCTGGATCCAAGCGGCGACTGAAGAAATCCATCATCGGGCTGAAGTCGGAAGTCCATCATAGGGATGAAGTCTTCTATCAAGCCGCATCTTCAATCTTCTTTCTTCTGGAGCGGAGCAGAACCATCTTCTTCCAAGCCGACGCGGAACATCCTCTTCAACCGACGACTAGACGACGAATGGCGGTTCCTTTAAATGACGTCATCCAAGATGGCGTCCCTCGAATTCCGATTGGCTGATAGGATTCTATCAGCCAATCGGAATTAAGGTAGGAAAATTCTGATTGGCTGATGGAATCAGCCAATCAGAATCAAGTTCAATCCGATTGGCTGATCCAATCAGCCAATCAGATTGAGCTCGCATTCTATTGGCTGTTCCGATCAGCCAATAGAATGCAAGCTCAATCTGATTGGCTGATTGGATCAGCCAATCGGATTGAACTTGATTCAGGTTTAATTGTAACTTAGGTTAGGATTTATTTTACAGGTAATTTTGTAATTATTTTAACTATTTTAGCTATTAAATAGTTCTTAACTATTTAATAGCTATTGTACCTGGTTAAAATAAATACAAAGTTACCTGTAAAATAAATATTAATCCTAAAATAGCTATAATATATATTATAATTTATATTGTAGCTATATTAGGGTTTATTTTACAGGTAAGTATTTAGCTTTAAATAGGATTAATTTATTTAATAAGAGTTAATTTATTTAGTTAGATTTAAATTATATTTAATTTAGGGGGGTGTTAGCTTTAGGGGTTAATACATTTATTAGAATAGCGGTGAGCTCCAGTTGACAGATTAGGGGTTAATGTTTGAAGTTAGGTGTCGACGATGTTAGGGAGGGCAGATTAGGGGTTAATACTATTTATTATAGGGTTATTGAGGCGGGAGTGAGGTGGATTAGGGGTTAATACATTTATTATAGTAGCGCTCAGGTCCGGTCGGTAGATTAGGGGTTAATAAGTGTAGTTAGGTGGAGGCAACGTTGTGGGCGGCAGATTAGGGGTTAATAAATATAATATAGGGGTCGGCGATGTTAGGGCAGCAGATTAGGGGTACATAGGGATAATGTAGGTGGCAGGGGTGTACAGAGCGGCAGATTAGGGGTTAAAAATAATATGCAGGGGTCAGCGATAGCGGGGGCGGCAGATTAGGGGTTAATAAGTGTAAGGTCAGGGGTGTTTAGACTCGGGGTACATGTTAGAGAGTTAGGTGCAGACGTAGGAAGTGTTTCCCCATAGGAAACAATGGGGCTGCGTTCGGAGCTGAACTCGGCTTTTTTGCAGGTGTTTGGGTTTTTTTCAGCTCAAACAGCCCCATTGTTTCCTATGGGGATATCGTGCACGAGCACATTTTTTAAGCTGGCCGCGTCCGTAAGCAACTCTGGTATCGAGAGTTGCAGTGGCGTTAAATATGCCTGTACGCTCCCTTTTTGGAGCCTAACGCAGCCATTCTGTGAACTCTCAATACCAGAGTTATCTAAAAGGTGCGGCCAGAAAAAAGCCAGCGTTAGCTACGCGGGTCGATACCGACAAAACTCTAAATCTAGCCGTAAAAGAGCAAGAAAACTTCATTATAGTTGAGTGTTTGCATTTTTATTGGTTTCATTATATCAATTAACAAACAGTTTTGAATAAATTAGCATAGGCAGTGAATGTAATCTGTAAAGGATCCTGAACTGATTACTAAATTAATTTAACTGTATTACACATTAAGACATGAGTTTGTCATTGTATCTCTGACAGCAGCAGCACTCTGTAATTATCATGTTAGGTTACAAGTATGGAGGTCAAGCTGGGGTCTCATATTTAAACCTTCGTAACTCTCCTCTCACTGTTTTATAGATAGTGACCACTGCTTATTTGTGCCCAAACCTCAAATCATCCTGTCTAAACCCCAGACAGCACTAACACTTCCTGAGACCCAGATTCCATGAAGCAAAATGCTGGCAGGTATATGAGTAACAGATGCTACTGTGCCCTTAGATTCAACAAAGACTAATGTTTTATTGGTATATTACTTTATTAATTGTTCTGTTTGATAACTTCTTTCTGTTGTGCTGCTGACTTTTGTTACCCTTTAATTTATTTGTTAAACTCATATCCCTCCATGGGGTTTTAGTCCTCACTTCTTTTTGTATTGGATGCACTTCCTTTGTCTGATGCACCACCTGAGTAGAGTTACACTTTCTTTTTTCTGCACACATTACACGCTGTAACAAAGAGCATGTACTTTTTACACTACGATGTCCTGATGTTCCTTTAACTGATATGAATGTCGTCTGACTGTGCATTTTTTAAGGTCAATGCTTAGTTCCCCATAAGTTCCATATTTCACATTTTAATGCATTTAGTTATCAGGCTGTTTATAGATTTAGAGAGCTGAACATCACTTAGTGAGGCATGCTCCTTTGTACAAAGGTTTCTGTAGCTGCCCATCCGCTCATTGTAAAAATAAATGGCTAATGGAAAATCATAGAAAAATGGCAGATTCTGACAAAGCCTAATGTACCAGTGAGACACAACAGCGTTTGTGTCTGAGTTCTTAAAGGGGTGAGACGTGACATAAATTCATCTAACAAAGCTACACGCATTCTGATATTTACATTTCTGTGCATTTGAAGACTTATTATACAAATGAGCATTGCTATAGTGATTATTATATACTTCATAAGACAGTTGAATCTTCTATTGACCACAGACTGCTCCTCTAGTAGACAATTGGTATGTATATGCAGCCAGCCACCAATCAGCAGATAGAACCTAGGTTCTTTGCTGCTCCTGAGCTTTCCTAGATAAACCTTTCAGCAAAGGATAACAAGAGAAGGAAGAAAATTAAATAATAGAAGTAAATTGTAAAGTTTATTATTAATTAAATGCCTTATCTGAATCATGAAAGAAAAAAATTAGGTTTTATTTTCCTACAATGTCCCTTTAATGTATTTCAAGGCTTAAATGCATAGCCAAGAAGCTAATTTGTCCACAAAATAAAGCATAGCTACGAAAACAGAGCAGGTTGTTTTTTTTTGTTTGTTTGTTTTTTGTTTTTTTGTTTTTAAAGGGATAGGAAAGTCAAAATTAAACTTGAATGTTTCAGATAGAGCATGTCATTTTAAGACTTTTAAATTCACTTCTATTTTCAAATGTGCTTTGTTCTTTTAGTATACCTTGTTGAAAATGAATATACACATATACAACACTAGTAGGAGCTAGCTGCTGATTGGTGCCTGCACACATTTGTCCCTTGTGATTGGCTAACTAGATGTGTTCAGCTGTCAGTAGTGCAACGCTGTTCCTTCAGCAAAGGATAACAAGATAATGATGCAAATTTAATAATAGAAGTAAATTGCAAAGTTGTTTGAAATTGTATGTTCTATCCAAATCAGGAAAGACAATTTTGAGGTTTCCTGTCCCTTTAAGTTGTATTTTAGTAGATGAATGTTAATTTGTTTTACAACATTGAAAGTTTTCATGTTTCAGATTTAAAAAAAAAAAATACAATATTGAACAACTTTACATTTTACTTCTGTTATCTTTTTTGCTTTCTTCTTTTGGTATCCTTTGAAAAGCATACCTAGGTAGGCTAAGAAACAGCAATGCACAACCGGTAGCATCTGGTGATTGGTGGCTGCACATATATGCCTCTCATCATTGGCTCATTTAATATGTTCCGTTTGCACCCAGTAGTGCATTACTGCATATCCTTCAACAAAAGATACAAAAGAATGAAGCAAATTTAATAATTGCAATTGGACCTGCAGCCTGCCAGTTTAATCGGGAATTTAGGCTGCCTCTGTCAGGTTCATATATGTGTTTCTCGGGCATATCATAGTCAGTGCCTCACCAGCCTCTGACTTCCACGCACGTCACTGGTATGAAACTGCAGCGGACCCTGCCCCACAGTCCAACCCAGAAGAGATACTCATTGAAACCCTCTTTTAGCACTTTTAGATCCCTTCTGATATTCTCTCAGAAGACACAGGCTGGCCAGTATAGTTAAGTTTGTTAATAGTTTTGTTTTGTGTTTGATGTTATTTATGAAAAATTTTGAGGGACTCTTACAGGTACAGGACACTACAACCATATTTTTGTTTCTCAAAAGACATACCTAAAGACTCTTAGTCAATAATAAAACTAAGGAACTAAGATTGTACATTGAGAATATATGTCGAACTTTCTGACTGTAAATTGTACGATATCTGTGTATAATGCCAATATTGATCATGTGCCTGTGAAGACTTTTTTGACCTCAATAAAAAAAAAAAGAATTATAAAATATATATATATATATATATATATATATATATGTATAAACAAAGTGCACTCCAGATTCAAACTGACAGCCGCTTCGGGTGCTAGCAAAATTAGGATATATCAAAGAACAGGAAGCACTCCAGAAGACTTTCAAATAATGTCACCTTTAATTAGTGAACGTTTTCGGGCAATAAACTACCCGTCCTCAAACTTACAAGGTTCACAAAACTTACCACCCAGCTGTGTTATGTACCGCCACCAGAGAAAAGTGCGCCACGCTCTCCGCGGTTGATGCGCCGCCCCTGACGAGTGACGTCATCGCCCGCGGCAACGTGAGAAGACTAAAAGGGCAAAACAGAACAACAGGCAAATATTATCTCAAACATTATACAGGCATATAATAAGCCATAAATATAAATGCAACGCCTACAAGCTAAGCATATCAAATAAGTATTACTGGCTAGAGCAGGACAAGATAACAAATTATAAATGTGCGGTTGTCATAGCAACCGGAAACAATCAACGCCATATCTGGCAAGTCATAAATTGTGTAAAAAAATTGACAATGTGTACATAAACAAAAACAAGAATAACAAAAATAACACTGCACCTCCAAATAAGTGGCTCCACAAACCAGACCAAAATTAGGTGTGTCTTATCTGCAAAGAACTGAAGAGTGGAGTCACGTACAGGATAGACAGAACAAAATTAGATTAAGCTAAAGCTATTACAAAAAATTATTACAAAGATTGTTAATGGAATGGGCCATGGCTCTCAAAAAATGGTAAATAGTAATATGAATGATCATGGGCTCCCCCTGAGGTATGGAAGAACACCATATTTTTGTGGCCCAGGATCATAGGAACACCTGCCAATCCAATTGTGTATTCAGCCCGTAAGGTACAAGAGTGTTCAATTCGAATGTCCATTTAGCCTCTTTTTGAAGAAGCAGTCGATTCCTATCACCTCCTCTTGACAACGGTGGTACATGGTCTATAATTGTGTATTTAAGGTCCATGACACTGTGTTTTTGTTCCAAGAAGTGTCTGGCCACTTAATCTAATTTTGTTCTGTCTATCCTGTACGTGACTCCACTCTTCAGTTCTTTGCGGATAAGACACACCTAATTTTGGTCTGGTTTGTAGAGCCACTTATTTGGAGGTGCAGTGTTATTTTTGTTATTCTTGTTTTTGTTTATGTACACATTGTCAATTTTTTGACACAATTTATGACTTGCCAGATATGGCGTCGATTGTTTCCGGTTGCTATGACAACCGCACATTTATAATTTGTTATCTTGTCCTGCTTTAGCCAGTAATACTTATTTGATATGCTTAGCTTGTAGGCGTTGCATTTATATTTATGGCTTATTATATGCCTATATAATGTTTGAGATAATATTTGCCTGTTGTTCTGTTTTGCCCTTTTAGTCTTCTCACGTTGCCGCGGGCGATGACGTCACTCGTCAGGGGCGGCGCATCAACCGCGGAGAGCGTGGCACACTTTTCTCTGGTGGCGGTACATAACACAGCTGGGTGGTAAGTTTTGTGAACCTTGTAAGTTTGAGGACGGGTAGTTTATTGCCCGAAAACGTTCACTAATTAAAGGTGACATTATTTGAAAGTCTTCTGGAGCGCTTCCTGTTCTTTGATATATATATATATATATATATATATCTCAAACAAAATAATAATCAACCACATTGCATGCTATTTATACATAATTAAACATATATATTTGTTTAATGTCCATTCAAGATAATACTTAAATTAATGTAGCGACACAATTATTTTCTTAACAATCGATTCTTTATTTTTTTATTAATTTTACAAAAGAAAAAAAATTAATAATATAAAAACAATAAAATAACAAATTAACAAATTAATATTTCCGCAGAGCTTCTTGAATCCTTCTAACAGCATCGGCCACTGTTTGCAGCACCTGGGGTTAGTGTTTGAAACAACTCCGGGAGAAAGGGATCAGTTTGTGTTCCGCGATCTTGAGCTGTAATAAAAACACAAAATAAAATATGTTATAACAATTCACTTTCAGGATAAAAAATTTAAAACATCATATGATAAATTCTTACTTTCTGTTGCCGCCACATCCTCTTCTACTCTCTCTGGCGACATGCCCGCTGTGGTGGCATACTCAGAGGATTCCTCAGTTTCAGCTGTCAGAAGAAGCACAAACAAAAAACATTGTTATGGATGTGCAATATGTGTCAAGTCCTATATTATACACCACATTGTTAAAAAACAGAAAATAAATTATGGTCTGCTATTTCACAATCAATATAGAAGTGTCAAAAAATGATATGATAAATTCTTATATTCATTTACAACCACCTCCTCATCTGCACTCTCAGTAGAAGAGGCTGCTGGGGCACCCTCCTCTGCCGATGATTCCTCAGTTTTAGCTGTCAGAGAAGCAGCACAAACAGAAATCATTGTTAGGATGATGAATATGTGACAAGTACTAGATTATGCTCATCATTGCTGTAGACTGTTATGACAACATGATAATAACAAGCAAATATGTGAATTAAAAAAAAAAAAAAATCTCTTACATTAAACTGCATCATGAAATAACATTGTTCAAACTCTCTCTTTTATGTTAAATAATGACAGCATATTGTTGTAAAGTAAAATTACCTTCTGTATCTGGGACATTGGAATATGACCCTGGCTCATCCGCCCTCGGGATCTGGAGCAGAGTCCGAGGCAGTGGTGGTGAGGAGCGGTTGCTCTGTGGCGTACACATAGATACAGGCATGAGATACCTGGGTATCCTATCCCTTGGCCTAGTTAAATCTGTGAACATATAATGATGTATTTCAACATTAGAACCATGGGTTTTTTTTTATTATGAGTAATGTTTATGTAGCTTCAATGCATGGAGATTGTATCCTCATGATGAAACTAACAACCCAACAAAAAAACAACAACAGTATATCTATATCTATATATCTATAACTGTATATATATATATATATATATATATATATATATATATATGTATATATATATATAAACATATACACTTACATCTCCCAATCAGTGACCTTATTGCTATGTAGCGCTCTGATTCTCTCCGCCTCAGGTCACTGATCCTGCGGACACATTGTCGGCGTGACCATCGGATGTCGGACACTCGTCTCATCCAACGCATCATCTCATAGATGATGCAGTCCCTGTCCTCATGGGATATTGCCCTCACTCCTCCAATCTTCCTGGGGAAGTACCGGTTCATCCCGTACACCAATATCACCAATTCCCCATCGGTAAAAACTGGAGGTTGCGTCATCTCTAAAAATCACTTTCACTCTAAATTAATTTTTAAGTGCGACACAACTATCCCAAGTAGAGAGCAAGCTGATTGGTTATTGACAGTGAAAACAAATTATTAATGTTTGATTGGCGGATTATATTCATCATGTATTCATGATCATTGCTATGTAATCCACAGTGAAACTGTAATCATATTATATAAAATGCATCACCAACGACTGAGTTATGAAAAGTGTATCCTGTAACAATATATTTTTTCTGCTTCGCTAATGATCCAAGTATAAAACAAATTGAATGTATATTTACTTAAATAAGTATATTGAATCACTTTTGGGACTAATTGGATTGATGAAGTGATTAATGATACAACAATAATAATTTTATAAAACAACAAGTTCATTTTAAAAATAACATTTATCTGAACAATTAATATACGTCGTCAATGAATAGGCTTATGAATAGGATTTACTAAAAGAATTGAATAACTGCGTCAAAAAATATAATACTCTTAAAAAATGTAATTTATGATTGTATATTTAATTGTTAACGGCTTATTGTTTACGTATTGACTAATTAACTATAAAAGGGGCATGAAAAATGGAGTCTAATACATGTTTCTTAGTAAACTTCTATCTGTTTACTCAGTAAGAGTAATTTTTTTTTTTTGCCGACTTAGTTGTATTTTCTTTTTTATGAATGTATATGGCATTTGCGGAGACTGGTAAGACAAAATCCAGGCACAATATACAGTTCAATTTTGAACAGAACCGGGTGCTAGTAACCAAGGTTTAGGATCACTATGATTTAATTTATGGTTCCAAAGCCCAACAGACCTCTCTCTCCAGAAAACAACAGATCTGGAGAGATATAGCTGGCAGTGTCTCTGCAGAAGACGCTCATGCGAAATCGTTGGAGCACTGTAAAAAAACGTTCTCCGACATCAAGAGAATCTTGAAGGTCAAGCTGGTCAGGGAGAGGCAGTCTGCACGCACTATAGGCGGTGGTGATGCGTATACAGCTGAGCTCTCTTCATACGAGACTCAGCTGATGGAGAAGTTGGGGGCAAATATGGCGCTCGGTCTGGGTTTGGTCGGGCATGATACTGACGAGTTGGCAGGTAATTAAAGTTCTATTACATGCGTTATTTATGTCACAAATAATTTTGTTTGAAATTATAGACCTTTTGTTTTTTTAAATTATTAAATTCAATAATATTTCTACTCATTTTTTTTTATGTTTAACAGCATCTACCAATGCTGCTGCTGCTGATGCCACACTACTATTGCCCGTCAGTATCCATAATGAGTCCAGCCACAGCTTCTCCTCAGCAGCCACACACCCTGACCTTATGTGTAGCACCCCTGAAGCAGCAAGCATTGGCCGAACAACCGGTATGGTTTTAATGTTAGATTTTGTTTAATTAAAATGCTCTTACTCGTATGATTGTAAATTGATTTTTAACTCTATATATACACATTTTTTATTTCAGCTGAGGTACGAAGGACTTTGGGACATCCTCCAACCTCTTCGATCTCCTCCACAGGTAACAAAAACAAGAGCACACATTAATGTTATAAGTGTGCTCACGTTAAAGGGACAGTTAATTTTAAAGTTAAAATAGTACTGAATATATTGGAGAGTAACGCCTTAGATGTGGCTGATATGGGGGTTCCTCTGCCAAGATCGCGAACATCCACAATGGACCTCCAGGTGAGGGGGCCGAATGCCGGGAGACCCGCGAGCGATGACAACATGGAGCCGCATGAG
Source organism: Bombina bombina (assembly GCF_027579735.1). NCBI lineage: Eukaryota > Metazoa > Chordata > Amphibia > Anura > Bombinatoridae > Bombina > Bombina bombina. The sequence goes on from NC_069509.1 coordinate 168,865,562, forward strand.
ATTGCCTTCAGCACTAAGGTAGTTTGCCGCACTCTCAATGGGGGAGACAAGCAGGGGGGGTAGTTCCGGTGCTCTCGCTAGACCCGCTGTCAAAGAATGCCTCCATGGGACCCTTACCGTCATTCCCTTCTGCAGGCCGCACTTACCGCATTCAGAGATACACGAAGAGCGGTGTAACTCCTGTGCAAGAACTCTGCAACACTGTTGGGCAGGAGCATAGGCAGCTCGATCCCCCTCTATTTGGATTGTGGTTTTAGGCCTCAGACCCCATCCGTGGGAACTCTTTTAAAAAATCCGGCATTGGCTGAGAATGCCCCGGGACATGGACAGACTTACAGGCCCTACCAGGTCTATTTGATGCAACTGTGCAACCTAACAAGTCTCATAATCCTTGCATTTCCTGAACGGTATGGCCTGGGCTAGACATTTTTATCCCCATACCTGAGACAAATATTTGTACTACATAGTATATATGTTTAACAGTTCTAGGGGTTATTTTAAGTAAGGTATAGCTTAGATACATAATGGAAAATAAAAAATTAGGTATGTTGTTTCGATCCAAAAATTCCTCCCTTCAGAGTAGCTGACCTTTTATTGCCTGACTCAGCGTTAAAGCCCAGATGTGCCCTTATATGTTATCGTTGGGGTATAATGATCACTTACCAGACTAGTTGTATTAATGGCCTATATTTCCTCGCTGTTATATATAGTGGGGCCTGAAATTATCTGAATATAAGGTATTTGCAGAAAGCTCTCTCCTCTCGCTATTATAGAAGTGCAACTTGGTACTATATTCCTCCCCTTTAATAATTCCCTTTATTGATCCCAATTCTTATGCAGGGGGTCCAAAAGAGGCCTCTATTTTTCACTGAGGGAGAAAAATTATATCTGTCTTGTTAACATAGCTTAAGGGGACAATCTTTCACTAAAACCTGAGGTTAACCCATATTTGTTTCACTGGGCAATCAACTGTATGTTTATCGCAACACTCATTATGTATTTTGTATTGTGATCCTCCTATGCTTCTGTAGCGGAGATGCTAATTGCCTGTATTCTCTTTTGTTATAACCTCAATGAAAATTATTTAAAAAAAAAAGTTAAAATAGTATTTCTGAAGAATATGATTGTTGATATAATCTGTGATTGAATAGTACCTCAAAGAATAGTATAGTCAAAATAAAACATTCATCATTTACATAGACCATGCATTTTATATATACATTAAAAAATTGTCCTATTATTGAATATTCTTCTTTCTATTATTATCTTTATTTGAAAAATAATTTAAGCTTAGAAGGAATCACAGGTTTGGATCATCACCTGTGTATTGCTTGATAATTGTTTGGCTACATTTTAACACCAATCATCAAGTTCTACCTATGTGCTTAACAAAACACAGAACATCTCCTAAGCATACATTTAAAACAATCTAAAAAGAGAACAAAGAAAAATGTTAATTGGATTTATTTCTAAAGTTCCTTCAAATTGCATGCTCTATCACAATCATTAACCTAGAATATCCCTTTAACCTCTGCAAACATCGCTATTATCACATATTTATATACTGTGTATATATATATATATATATATATATATATATATATATATATATACAGTATCTCACAAAAGTAAGTAGACCCCTCACATTTTTGTAAATATTTTATTATGTCTTTTATGTGACAACACTGAAGAAATGACACTTTGCTACAATGTAACGGAGTGAGTGTACAGCCTGTATAACAGTGTAAATTTGCTGTCCCCTCAAAATAACTCAACACACAGTCAATAATGTCTAAACCGTTGGCAACAAAATTGAGTACACCCCTAAGTGGAAATGTCCAAATTGGGCCCAATTAGCCATTTTCCCTCCACGGTGTCATGTGACTCGTTAGTGTTACAAGGTCTCAGGTGTGAATAGGGAGCCACTCACAACAGGCCTCGCCATGGTCGACCAAAGAAGTTGAGTGCACGTGCTTAGCATCATATCCAGAGGTTGTCTTTGGGAAATCGACATATGAGTGCTGCCAGCATTGCTGCAGAGGTTGAAGGGGTGGAGGGTCAGCCTGTCAGTGCTCAGACCATACGCCGCACACTGCATCAAATTGGTCTGCATGGCTGTCGTCCCAGAAGGAAGCCTCTTCTAAAGATGATGCCCAAGAAAGTCCACAAACAGTTTGCTAAAGACAAGCAGACTAAGGACATGGATCACTGGAACCATGAACTGTGGTCCGATGAGACCAAGATAAACATATTTGGTTCAGATGGTGTCAAACGTGTGTGGCGGCAACCAGGTGAGGACTACAAAGATAAGTGTGTCTTGCCTACAGTCAAGCATGGTGGTGGGAGTGTCATCATCTGGGCCTGCATGAGTGCTGCCGGCACTGGGTAGCTACAGTTCATTGAGGGAACCATGAATGCCAACATGTACTGTGACATACTGAAGCAGAGCATGATCCCCTCCCTTTGGAGACTGGGCAACAGGGCAGTATTCCAACATTATAAAGACCTCAAACACACCTCCAAGATGACCACTGTCTTGCTAAAGAAGCTGAGGGTAAAGGTGATGGACTGGCCAAGCATGTCTCCAGACCTAAACCCTAGTGAGCATCTGTGAGGCATCCTCAAAGGGAAGGTGGGAGAGCGCAAGGTCTTTAACATCCACCAGCTCTGTGATATCGTCATGGAGAAGTGGAAGAGGACTCCAGTGGCAACCTGATTAGCTCTGGTGAACTCCATGCCCAAGAGGGTCAAGGCAGTGCTGGAAAATAATGGTGACCACACAAAATATTGAAACTTTTGGCCCAATTTGGACATTTCCACTTAGGGGTGTACTCACTTTTGTTGCCAATGGTTTAGACATTAATGGCTGTGGTTTAGTTATTTTGAGGGGACAGCAAATTTACACTGTAATACAGGCTGTACACTCACTACTTTACATTGTAGCAAAGTGTAATTTCTTCAGTGTTGTCACATGAAAAGATATAATAAAATATTTACAAAAATTTGAGGGGTGCACTCACTTTTGTGAGATACTGTATATATATATATATATATATATATATATATATATATATATATATATATATATATATATATATATATATATAAATAGAAAGAGGCAGGGTGGCGCAGAAAACTCAAACTAGAAAATACAATAAATGAATAAATAAAATACAATACAGTTTACAGTAAAATATTATAGCAATATATAGTAAAATGAAATAATATAATGTGATACAAATGTCTATTAGCTGTAAAAAATCCTAAACGATCAGAAGTAATCAGGAGCACATCAAATATGGAGAGTAAAGTCTTCAGGCGTTAGTCCCCTATTAGATGTACACTTACTTGAATGAACCTCAATCACATGAGGTAAGAATGTAGCACTATCATAAAAGAGTAAGGCACTCCCTGTAGAAAAGATAGAACGATCAACTGGATCTCCCAGAGTGTAGACTTCTGTATCTTGGAATATGGATAGTAGAATCCTCCAAATGTCCTCGTGCTCTCTTTAGTAAGTAGTAAGTAGTAACTTCCAATTCCAGTATAGGTGTCATATAAAGAGAAAAGGAAGGTACATGACCTGTTGTATGAACTGTTCGATACTTCTGTTACTGTGGAGCCTGCATTTGCCTTTGAATTAAGATTCCCACTGCGGATACCTATTGGAATCTTGGGCTGCAGCTTTATTACGTCTATGTGCTCTCTTCATACCTCATTAGTTGAGGTTTTTTATGTGAGTGTACCCTATTGTGTGTCATTTATGTTCTATTAAAGCAGTTTTACACTATGTTTGCTTTTCTGGTTCTCTTTATATGACACCTATACTGGAATTGGAAGTTACTACTTACTACTTACTAAAGAGAGCACGAGGACATTTGGAGGATTCTACTATCCATATTCCAAGATACAGAAGTCTACACTCTGGGAGATCCAGTTGATCGTTCTATCTTTTCTACAGGGAGTGCCTTACTCTTTTATGATAGTGCTACATTCTTACCTCATGTGATTGAGGTTCATTCAAGTAAGTGTACATCTAATAGGGGATTTAGATCAAGATTCACATAAAGAAAAGAGAACAACTTGAAAAAAGAGATGTGCTGAATAACATAATATAAAAATAGGTTGTTTGGAAAAAATGTAAGGGTTTTATTTTGAATGCTGTTGTTATGGTTTACATATAGTAAATAATATTAGAGTGTATGCATTCCCCTGTTTAACATCCATCAGAGATAAAACATATCTTGCAAGATTAGAATTTAGTTGTTAGTTTGATTACTGTTTTTAATAAAATAAAGATTTTTTTTAAATAGTATAAATGAATGGTAATGAAAAATCACTAACATGAAATTGTCTCACATGATTCACAGATAAGATAATGAACTGTTAAGGTCACTTTATATTTTCCTCACAGTAACACTAAATATTTAATAATAAGAAGGTGTTTAAAGAATTACATAAATTGAAAATCACAAGGTTTTTTGTATATAAAAAATGCATAGTTATGATTATGAAACAAAATCACTGTTTATTGATTATTTTTATTCTGTTGAAAGAATATGTATTATCACAATTGTAATTATTTACACCTGTGTTGTGTCACATGGACTGCCTATAAAAGGTGGAGTTGGATTATGTACTAATCACTTGGCTTGAGAAAGGGCAGAAGCCCGAAACGTCGCCTGTATTTCACTGCTTGTAATAAAAATGTTATAAAAAAACAATTTGGAGTGCTGCAGCCATTTCTATTTTGCATATTAATACCTGTCAAGGTGAGACAGCGGCTGCTTGCACCCTTACCAAGGACAGAATTGGTGCTGGACGTTAACTTGTTTATATATATATATATATATATATATATATATGCCTCAATTGAAAATTATAACTTTTTTTATTTGTAAACTTTTTACATGCACGGCCATGTGGATCAGAGCTAGATATTCTCAGCGCAACAGAATTTTCAATACTGAAGCTTCTCACAGCACCAGTGGGGCTTGTATCATGTCAGTAATTAAGAAATAGAGTCTACATTTTTTTAAAAAAAAGCTCTTTTGGGTCTCTTAACAAGTGTTGTGTTGAAAATGCTGGTGCACGGTGAATACTTAAATACACTTTTGAAACAGCTATAGTTTTTATTTGAAGCACTTTTGTCACTACATGTATAAAGAAAAATGAAATGCGTTCATGTGGATTCAAAATTTTGATGGAATATCCCTTTAAGATAACATTAACTATCAGAATCATACATGTCAAAATACAGTGTCTTACATTTATAATCTCGATATGAATCATGAAAGCTATATGTTTACTTTCATATGCCTTTACTGTAATCTTTCACTTTACATTAAGTGTGATTATATTTTATTTTCCCATTTCTTTAGATAATGAACGTGCACACGATTTATCTCAGGAGATCGCCAGGTGTCTTCAAGAGATGAGAGCAATTGTGGAGGAGGAGTCCCTGGGAAAGAACCGATATCAGGAATCCCAGGAGCAGGAAATCTCCCAGGGAACATCGGATACAGATGCTCTAATCCCTGCTGCCCCTCCTGTCCCAGAAGACCCAGCTGCTCTGGACCCTGGTGCCCCTCCTGCCCCTGCTGCTCATGCCCCAGAAGCTCATGGCCGTGCTGATCCTGGCCACGAACTGCTTCAAATAAATTAAGATGAAGCAGTTTGTGAAATGTTAAAGCTGGCCAGGCAGTACAGGACTGATCACCATGAGTTGCATGGGGCATTAAGATTATCTGTCGAGCAACAGGGGCAGATATTAGAGGGGGGAATTCAAGTAGATAGGGAAAGATTAGATTTAGAGAGGGAAAGAATGAGAATAGAAAGGGGAAGAATAGATTTAGAGTGGGAAAGATTTGTATATGAAAGGCGGAGTGATAGTGCAAGATTAGAGTTAGAGAGAGAAAGAGATTTATATGAAAGACAGAGGGATAGTGATAGGTTAAATTATGTTATGGAGAGGTTAGCTGTAGACAGGGCCAGGGTAACTGTAGAGCAGGGTGAATTGGATTGTAGAGAGAGGGCAGACAAAGACAACTGGCATTTTAACAGAAATCTTTTTATGTTAATACATGGCTGATCAGCAAGGGAGAGATCTCCCCCACAGTCTCCCCATGCCTCTAAGCGTGCAAAAGACTAGAATGCTTATTTTTTTTTTTTTATATTAATTTATTTAAAATCTAATATATATTTAATTTTTTTTTATGCATGTAATTTTTATTATAGTTTTTCTTTTTTTCTGAATATATCAATAAATGAAATTCGGAACTAATAAACTTGTTTGTTATTATTTTATTTACATAATACAAATGTTACAAATGCTTGTTGATCAAATTCAATGCATGGGTAAGATATACCTTTCTCTACTTATTAAAGGGATAATCTACAACATTCATTATATAGTCACGAGTTTGGCATAAACAACTCACTTCTATTAAAAGGAACATGAATCAAAAATTTCAATTTCATGATTTAGAAATAGCATGTTATAGTAAAGTAATTTGAAATTTAATTAGATTATGTAAATTTATTCATTTTCATGTTTACTTTTTTTAAAAGATCCCTTTTTCATTAAAGGGACACTGAACACAAATATTTTCTTTTAATACTCAGATAGAACATGCAATTGTAAGAAAATATATAATTTTCTAATATTAGCAATTAATATTTGTTCTTTTGCTATCTTTAATTGAAAAATAATGCATCTAAGTTAAGGAGAAAGTTAATTTTTTGGTTCATAACAATGGACAGCACTTGTTTAATGGTAGATGCATTTATCCACAAATCAGCAAGAACAATCCAGGTTGAGAACAAAAAATGTCACATCTTTAAATATTGCAATCTTGCTTTTCAAATACAGATAGCAAGAAAATTAAGATGAATTCACGATATGAGAAAATTATAAGGTTGCTTCCAACTGCATGCTCTATCTGAATCATGAAAGCAAATATTTGGTTTTATTATACATTTAATCTCTCTCTTTCTCTCTCACGGAAGTGGACTGCACATGCTCAGCCCTGGGTGCTCACTGGCACTAACAGGAAGCTATGCTGTCCCCAGAGTCACAGGCAGTTAAGCACAGATAGGCCTGGGTGCAAGGACAATAGTGAAAATTACAAATAAATTAATTTAAAAAAAACACACAGAGAAAGTCCATAACTCACTCACAAGCTCTCAGCTAAGATTAAAATAAAAAATTTAAGGTTTAGTCACCGCATTTTGACAAATGGGACAAGCACAGGTACCTCGTCAAGGTCCCTTCTAAAACCTGTGTCCCCCAAAAGCAGCCACACAATGAAAGCTCTCAATCCAACAAACTGTGAATGCAATTTTAAACAACTTTCCAATTTACTTGTATCACCAATTTTGCTTTGTTCTCTTGATGTTCTTAGTTGAAAGCTAAAAATAGGAGGTTCATATGCTCATTTCTTAGACCTTGAAGACTGCCTCTAATCTGAAATAATTTTGACCACTAGAGGGCATTAGTCCATGTGTTTCATATAGATAACATTGAGCTCATGCACCTAAAGTTACCCTGGAGTGAGCACTGATTGGCTAAAATGCAAGTCTGTCAAAATAAGTGAAATAAGGGGGTAGTTTGCAGAAGCATAGATATAAAGTAAACACAGAGTTAAAAAGTGTATTTCTATAACTTTAAAATGAAAAACAGAGTCAAGTCTACCCAAATTTTTCTTTTTTATTTTAAGATATTTATTTATATATATCTGTTTTGAAAAACCTTTGCTTTGAACAATTGCCAAAATGAACCACTTTCAATCAATAGCAAGACAGTGTTATACAATATAATTTTGTCAATATTTAAATGACAATAATTGCAACAACAAAAAATCCAAAATATATCAGCTTTTGGAATAAAAACAATAGTGTCAAATAATATTGAAGAAATAAAAATACTGTATGCTGCACTATCAGTACTGACAACATTATTGTCCAAAAATCACCTGAATATATAGTCTTCTCAAGCATGGATTCTCCTTGCATCATTTTCCTCTAATTGAGGTAAATGTTCGCTATACTTGGGACATCCAAGCTCTCAAGATCTATATCAGGGATTTTAATTGCAATGTTGTGCAACATACAGCATATAAGGAAAATCAAAGAGACTTTGGAGGGGGCATACTGAAGAACTCTGCCTGAGATGTCCAAGCAGTGGAAATGGCTTTTCAATACACCACTCTGTTGGGGTTGTGGTTGGGTGTGAACAGCCACGGAAGACAAGAATATCCAGAATCACCTGCATAAAAGAAATAGAGCATTGATATGAGCAATCAGAATAAATAAAATCTATAATATACATATAAGTGAATATATAAGAGATATTTACCTATGAGGATTCCCTCTGGCATTTGTCCCTCCTGGAACAGATAGTAGATGGGAGAATTCCGGAGGATGTAGGAATCATGGTTGGAACCAGGGAGTCCAAGCGTACGCTCATTATCCTTAACCTGGCATCACAGATGACCTGGATATTCAGTGAGTGGTTATGCTTCCTGTCCCGGTATGGCTCCTCTCTACCCCTGGGAGGCTGCACCAATATATGAGTACAATCTATGGCCCCCAATACTCTTGGCAACCCAGCAAGATTATAAAACTGGAGCTTGACAGCATGCCACTCCTCAGGTGTATTGGGGAAGTGGGCATGATGGACTAGGCATTGGTGCAAAGCATTAAGGACAACCTTCAGATGATGGTAGAAGGTTCCTTGGCTCATACCTATGCCTAGACCTGTCACAGCCTGAAATGATCCAGTTGCCAAAAAATAGAGGACCGATAGTAATTTTACCATCCCTGGGATTGCCCAAGTCATTGCAGTGAGTGGTTTGAGAGAGTCCTTGATTTTGACATAGAGCCTCTCAATAGAAGCCCTATTGAGTCAAAATTGACGGATCACCTCTCAATCACTGAGGCCATGGAGACCAACCCTAGGCAGGAAAATCCTTGGCACCAGCTGGCGTCTTTGTTGACGCTCCACAGCCATCAACACCCATCTTTCCCTGTGTCTCCATAAAAACAGGACAAACTTTACAATGTTCAGTATGTCCATTGCCAAAGAATAATGAAATGAAGTCTGTCGATTGAAACCCCTTTTTATAATGCCAAGTTCTACAGTTGTAAATGATTGCAGTAATTGATTGAATGAGTTATGCGCCACACATTACATAACAAATTAATAAAAGAATGTCTGTATTATTGCGTCATTTGACGAGCACAAAGTGTATGCATCATCATTGTACACGTTCAATGTTGTTGTTTATAAGGTAATATGTACTGAATTGTACAATCCAGGTGAGTTCACCAGCTGTAATAAATGCAGGTGTACTGTTTGTGCAATTAACTAAACTACTTATGCACAACACATGAGTATTTAGCTATAGATTAAATCATAACTCTGATTTTCTCTTTTTGGATGGCAGCTTCGTTTAGACTTAAAAGGTCAGTGATTATGGTGTTTTCAGACTACCATATTAAAGAGCAATGTGGTGTATTAACATTGCCAAACATGGCTTAAAAAGAGAATGCAATGTAGAACATTATGAAATACAATTAGTGTGCAACAGTTTTCAGTCTCTTTCTGGGATGTAGAATGCCATTTTAAATGTATTTTGCATGTATTTGGTATGCAACAGTTTTGATTGTCTTGCTATCCTTTGTTGGTATAACGAACAATTGCATAATAGTTTGTTCTATGGCTATTACCACCCAAGAAGCAGCCCCTTTTTGCTCAACATGTGCCTTTCACAGAGAAGAACTTTCCGGTAGAATATCATCTGATGCTGACTTAACAGTACAGTTTAGCCCCGAAATACCAGGCAATCCCGCTCTGAACAAGGGAAATGGCAAAACCCCAGACGTACGTTTTTTCTAGTGTGGGCCTCGTCAGTGAGGTGCAGCCATATCCCTCTAGGCACACTGAGCAACGGGTCCACGTCTGGATTCCCGCATCACATTTAGGGAGACTTTCCTAAGAGTCATAATTTGCATAAATTAAAAGAGAGAAGCGCTCAACCTGGGAACGAACAATAGCATAATAGCTTGTTCTATGGCTAGTTACCACCCTAGAAGCAGCCTCTTTTTGCTCAACATTTGCCTTTCACAGAGAACTTTCCTATTGCATATCAGTCTGATCCTGACTTCACAGTACAGTCCAGCCCCGAAATACCAGGCAATCCCTCTCTGAACAAATTAAACGGTTTTTTTTTATACATATATAAAGCTGTTCTTACTCTGCCCCCCCCCCCCCGGGCCATGGTTGCACCGCTTATAGTTCCGCCCCTGCTTTGTACATATATCCGGCATTTCTCTGTTATAATGCAGCAAGTGTCTCAGTTGTATTTTGTGATTCATCTGCCAGCGGTTTCTAATAGCGTCAGCAAAGGATGCTACACAGCTACACAAGATGTTCATTATCTATCTAACCTGAACTCTTTAGTGATTAATGAGGGTCTTCTGTACATCCTATTCACGTCAATAAGTGCTGTAAGCAAAACAGCTCTTTAGTGTTAACCCACTGTTTACCGTGCTCTGCTGACCAGTAATATTAACAGTAAAATACATGTTTTTCATGAAAAGAAATGTTTAAAAGTGTTTTAAAGGGAAACTACCCATTAAAGGGCTTAGTTCAATTTTCTATCTTCGCTTCCTCCTTGTTACAGATGCAAAGAATGACTGGGGCACTATGGGTAGTGGGAGGATACTTAAGCTCTGGCTGGGGTGTCTTTGCCTCCTCCTGGTGGCCAGGCGGTGAATCTCCCAACAGTAATGAAAGGAATTGTGGACTCTCCATGCCAGGAAATAAAATAATTTATCAGGTAAGCATACATTTTGTTTTTATATGACAAGTTGTTGGATTTGGAAGGGCTCAAAATGTATATGTGTGTATTTGTATGTGGTTTATGTGTATGTATGTGTACATATGTGTGTGTGTGTGTATTTGTATGTGGTCTATGTGTATGTATGTGTACATATGTGTGTGTGTGCACAAACATATGTACACACACATACATAAATACACACACACACACACACATATATATATATATATATATATATATATATATACATACATATAAATATATATAGATATATATGCATATAAATATATATAACTTTTGACCAGTTCCTTCACAACTTCATAAGCCTACACGATAGCCCTTTAAAACACTGTTATCACACTTTTATTATAAATATATATCATAAAAATATAATTTTATACTGAGCGAAGAACAAAACTATTTATTTTTGTGTACTTCAACTCAAGCACTACCATCTTACTTTGAACTATCATTTTGTTGACATATTTGCATTATATTGAATGTCCCCTTTGCTGAGGCTGATTACAAATAGAGATGCAGCAAGGTTAGACTTGTGAAGTCTACATTGTGCACTTCCAATTCTCATAATTAGAAATCTTCACAATGATCAAAGTTGTATAGTTACAGAAAAGTGGACAAAATAAATAATGAAATTATATTGCAAGGTTTTTTTTTTTTACTTTCACAATTAAAAATAAATTATATTACAGTGATACACAGCGATATCATCTTCAGAAGTTATGTTTCGCAGTAGGACTGAATTTTAAGTCTGAAACTACAGGATGCAGTTTATGTGACATCGTGCTGCTTAATACGGGACATCTCACAGCAAAAACAACACCACTTCTATTGCAGGGCTGGAGTTAAAGATGGCGTCTGCCGCGTGGGGAGAGAAACTTGTGGCATTAATTGATGCCCACTTCCTAAGTCTGGAGCGGATGCTTGTAGCAGCTTTTGAGAGAGTTATCTGTTCTCCTGACCGACATAGTGAAATACAAGGTATGAACTGTGATTGTGGATCTGGAACGCCTCTGATACACACTAACTGCTCCGAGGACTCTGACCAGTCGGAACTTCAGAGAGGGGATATTGACTCACAGCTTACACAGAGAGCCGATAAGCCGATAACCGCTAACACGGGTAAGACTCAGCTCATTGTGCCGCCAGCACGGGGAGCTTGGGGGCTTGGATTCCCTCCCTCTGGTGCCGACACAAATATGGGTAGCTCTAAGATTTTGACAACAGCTGGAGGGGTCCGGTCTCCTGAACTCTTATCTAAACTCAAGCCAAATATCGCCGGCAACGGAAGGAGGCTCTTTGACTTGCCTACGCACTCGGTCCTACCTCTTGAATTTACCATGGTGGGCGAATGTGTTGTTGATGAACTGACAATTAACCTGCAGCTAACAGGGGAAGACAAATACTTAACACGTTTGACAGTGTCTCGATGGCTGTGGGACCCTGGCAGCTACTATAGCATGCGCAAGAGCGCAGACCTAATCTTTATCAACCTCAGGATGAACTACCACCAAATGATGCAACTCATAGTATAACCCTGTTTGGGGATATTTCTTTACATCCATGTTTTGCATCATGCTCATTGCAATGCTCATTTGTTTGTTGAGTTGGTAGCGTTATGGTCACTACAGTTGGACACTAACAGTCTTCGCTGCCTCTGTTCTGTTATTAATAGTGACCCTCCTAAAACAATTTGTGTTATCATGAGTACACAGCTAGTGCTTGTTTTAAGTTAGGTTCAGTTGTGCCTAAAGTGCACTTATTACATTTGTTAGCTATACTATACACTTGATGATTGTGCATATCTCTCCTCTATACTGTTTTTTTTAATATCTGTTTTTGGTTTGCTTTGCATTGCTTTAGATATCATATAAGCATACTATGCATTCAATACTACTGTTTGTATACCTGCTAACAAACTAGTTGGTCAGTATTCTCTCATATAGGTGTTTCAACATAGCTGATAAGGCTGAGTACACTGATTAGTTCTGTTTTCCTTAGTTTATTCATACCCTAAAAAATGTTTTATACTTGTTTTATTTCTCACTAATACTTACTTGCCAGTGTGACAATGCTATTATTCACGGTAGTACACAAATTAGACCCTCCCTAGCTAGCATAACCTTAGTTCTCAGCGCTATACAATAACATATTTATATATAGTATATTGGGTTTCCGGGAGATTCCCATGCATATTCCAGTGCATGTTGTTGTGCTGCTTGCGGCCGGGGCAGCATAGCTTTATAGCATTTACTTCTGGAAACCTGGGTTTGACCTTGTAGAACACAAGCATAGCATTTGTACCTGTTTTATTCCCTCACTTGAATGCCTAGTTTATGCTTAGCTTTTCAATTTGTCTGTTGCTTAATCAAATAACACTTACAGTCCTTAGAATCATTTACATGTATATACATTTTGGACTTGAACTTTGATCACATGGCCTTCTAGTTCTATTAACACTCTTCCATATATGGCCCTAGAGAACCAATCCCAACCCCTGGTAAATGTCCAACTGTCTACATGGGATTTACCTTTGGAGGCCTAGTTCAGAGGCCTGGTTAAGCCTAGAACGTATCAGCCTACTGTTTCCCCATAGATTATGGTAAATTCCTTTTTCCAAGCCCATTGAAGCCGTGTAATATAACATCTGTTATTTAGCATCCAGCACATATTATAGTCTATTTGTAGCCAGTATGCCTTTTAGAAGTTACTGCCCTGCATTCCTTTGTACTTGGTTCTGAGATATCATACTTACTTATAATATCGGTCTTAACTTCCACCTCCTCCCCCCCATAATAATAAAGAGCCCCCTACCTAAGGGGGACTAATTAAGCGGTTTATCTTACCTATACCGCACCCTACCTGTGGTTCTCAACTATTTCCTTAACACAAATCCTTACATAATCGTGTAGAGATGAATCTATCTGCCCTTTCTAGGTCAGCAGGACTGATCGTTATTACTTGTTGACTAGCCATATGAGCTTAATACAACCCTTAATTGCCTCTTGAGTTGGCAGTCCTAGTGTCTCATTATAGATACTATCTCTTATCAAGGAAGTATATAAGTTCCCGTATTGTATATTACCTGTTTTTCCACGTTGAGAACCCAAGTAGTTTTTTTTTTCTTTCTTTCTTAATCATTCTAGTTACCTTTACAATTATAGATGGTCAACAAAGCTCGAGTTAAAAATTAGTCTAAAGTGTTTAATGTCATTTTAAAGGGACATGAAATTGAATTTGAAATGCCAGGCATTGCATGTAGATTCAATTAGAAGCTGTTTTGCAATATATTTGTAAAAATGTTTCAGAATGTTAAACGCATTGCATTTGATTTTCGTATTCACTTATAGGCACCTTTAAAGGGATAGTCTAGTCAAAATTAACTTTCATGATTCAGATAAAGCAGCAATTTTAAGCAACTTTCTAATTTACTCCTATTATCAATTTTTCTCTGTTCTCTTGCTCTTGCCATTTTTGTTTCTGCACCTGGGTAGCACTTGCTGATTGGTGGCTACATTTTGACACCAATCAGAACGTGCTACCCAGGTGATGAACCAAAAATGTGCTGGCTCCTATGCTTACATTTTTGCTTTTTCAAATAAAGATAGCAAGAGAACAAAGACAAATTGATAATAGGGGTAAATTAGAAAGTTGCTTAAAGGGACACTGAACCCAATTTTTTTTTCATGATTCAGATAGAGCATGACATTTTAAGCAACTTTCTAATTTACTCCTATTATCATTTTTTCTTTGTTCTCTTGCTATCTTTATTTCAAAATCAGGAATGTGATGCATAGGAGCCGGCCCATTTTTGGTTGAGAACCTGGGCTATGTTTGCTTATTGGTGGGTAGATGTAAGTCTTCAATAAGAAAGCACTATCCATGGTTCTGAATCGAAAATGGGTTGGCTGCTAAGATTTACATTCCTGCTTTTAAAATAAAGATAGCAAGAGAATGAAGAAAAATTGATAATAGGAGTAAATTAGAAAGTTGCTTAAAATGTCATGCTCTATCTGAATCATGAAAATTAAATTTTGACTCTTTAAGAAAAAGGGTTGGTTAACATATAAATGAAAATATTACAGCACACAAAGACTTCTCTCTTTATTTCACAGGTTTATTCTATTAAAACATCCCAATAGAATATTGCTTATGAAAATATTTTTATTCCAGAAATTTAATTTGTATGTATAAGAAAAGATAGACATAATGAAGACTTAATGTGTAAACCGTCAGGGCATTCACAGATGTTCTGAATGATATTCAGTTGTCTTAGAATGGAATGTGTTTCATCTCTCCAGACAATATTGACTGGAACATTCATGTGGACATATGGAAATCCACTTATATATACAGTATATGCAAATTTTAAATTATGGGTTGGTACACTGAAGTAAGCGCTATGCCTTATGGGATTGTGCCTTCTTAATATGTGAGTCACGTAATGCACAGCAACCCCAGATGGTCAAATATTAAACAATGGCGATTAAATAGAAGACTGAATAAACTTCTAGTTATCCTCTATTCTTGATTTTCGTTATTGTTTAAAAAGATTTATAACGCCTTTTCTACCCATTCCCTAGATTTGCACAACCAACATTGTTATATAATTATATTTTATAACCTCAAAGTTTGCTCTTTTCTAAGTCCTTGCAAGACCTCCTCTTATATCAGTGCTTTTTATTAGCTTTTTAAATCTTGCACAAAAGCCAGACAATGCTAGTTCATTTGTGCCAAATAGATAACATTGTGCTCACTGCCGTGGAGAATGATAATGGTTATACAAGAACCAGCACTAATTAACTAAACTGCAAGATTGTAAAAAGCTCTAAAATAATGGGACAGTCTGCAGAGGTTTAGATACAAGGTAATCACAATGGTAATAAGTATATTAATATAAATGTGTTGGTTATGCAAAACTGGGGAATGGGTAATAAAGGGATTATCTATCTATTTAAACAATAACAATTTTTAAGTAGACTGTCCCTTTAAGGGGTTTGATTCCAATCTTATCAATCATGTTTATCAGCTGTGTTTCAGATCCTGATATGCCATTTTCAACATTGCAAACAATAACACTATTTCTTTTTTAAGATATGGAGAGTCCACAATGTCATTCAATTACTAGTGGGAATATCACTCCTGGCCAGCAGGAGGAGGCAAAGTGCACCACAGCAAAGCCGTTAAATGTCACTTCTCTACCCATAATCCCCAGTCATTCTCTTTGCCTCTGTCAATGGAGGAGGTGAAGTTTGGTGTCTGAAGAATTTGAACTGCAAGCAAGTTTTTGGGTTTAGCTGGGTCCACGTTAATCTCTTCAGTAGAGTAAATGGTGGCTTTTAAGCAGTTAGAAAGTAGTGAGGTGGTCCTTGCTTAGATTTCTAGCATATTTGCTGCCCTTGGTATAGAAAGCCAGAGTATGTGTCCTTTCACGCCTTGTAAGCTGTCTACCTGCAGGACAGCTGGATGTGCAGGTGCCGGTAAGTGCTTTTGTCTTCTAGGTCTGGAGACTTGCACTTAAAAGTTTTTTGCTGCTTTATTTTAATGGGACATGTTAAACCCTTTTTTATTTTGGCAGTGTCCAGACACAGGAAATGTATGTTGTGACTTAAGGGTTAACCCTCCTTTCCTTTATGGATAGGAAGGGGTTAACCTTATTATCTGTGGCTCAGTATTTATTTGCTTTTCATCTGTGTGGTTCTAAGGGGCCCTTAAGTTTGGTTTATTAGGAGCTGAGGGTTTTTATTTTATGTGTGCATTTGTGATTCAGTAGGGCTTTAAGAACGGCACTGATTGCAGAGGAATCACAAGTCAGTTTCCGGTTAAGCTTTTGCTGGCTTTGTAACGCACGCTTTCTCTTGCTGCGCAGTGTTTAAAAAAGCCATAATTAAGGTAGAAAAATCCTATTGGCTGATTGGATCAGCCAATAGAATTGAGCTTGCATTCTATTGGCTGATTGGAACAGCCAATAGAGCTTTTCTACCTTAATTCCGATTGGCTGATAGAATTCTATCAGCCAATCGGAATCTAAGGGACGCCATCTTGGATGACATCATTTAAAGGTACCTTCATTCGTCGTTAGTCCGTCGGACTCAGAAGAGGAGGATGCTCCGCATCGGATGTCTTGAAGATGGACCCGCTCTGCGCCGGAAGGATGAAGATAGAAGATGCCGTCTGGGTGAAGACTTCTGCCCATCTGGAGGACCACTTCTACCCGTCTGGAGGACCACTTCTGCCCGGCTTCCTTGAGGACATCTTGCCGCTTGGATGAAGACTTCTCCCGGTAAGTGAATCTTCGGGGGTTAGTGTTAGGATTTTTTTAAGGGTGTATTGGGTGGGGTTTTTTTTTAGGTTATGGCTTTGGGCCTGCAATAGAGCTAAATGCCCTTTTAAGGGCAATGCCCATCCAAATGCTCTTTTCAGGGCAATGGGGAGCTTAGTTTTTTTTTAGTTAGGCTTTTATTTGGGGGGTTGGTTGTGTGGGTGGTGGGTTTTACTGTTGGGGGGGTTGTTTGTATTTATTTTTAAAGGTAAAAGAGCCGATTTCTTTGGGGCAATACCCCGCAAAAGGCCCTTTTAAGGGCTATTGGTAGTTTAGTTTAGGCTAGGTTTTTATTTTATTTGGGGGGGGGGTTATTTTCATAGGGCTATTAGATTAGGTGTAATTAGTTTAAAGATCTGTAATTTGTTTTTTATTTTCTGTAATTTAGTGGGGGGGTTTTGTTTGTGATTTAGCTAATTTAATTTAATTTATTTAATTGTATTTAATGTAGGGAATTTATTTAATTATAGTTTAGTGTTAGGTGTTATTGTAACTTAGGTTAGGTTTTATTTTACAGGTAAATTTGTATTTATTTTAGCTAGGTAGTTAGTAAATAGTTAATAACTAGTTAATAACTATTCTACCTAGTTAAAATAAATACAAACTTGCCTGTAAAATAAAAATAAACCCCAAGGTAGCTACAATCTAACTATTAGTTATATTGTAGCTATCTTCGGGTTTATTTTACAGGTAAGTATTTAGTTTTAAATAGGAATAATTTAGTTAATGATAGTAATTTTATTTAGATTTATTAAAATTATATTTAAGTTAGGGGGTGTCAGGTTAGAGTTAGACTTAGGTTTAGGGGTTAATACATTTAATATAGTGGCGACGACATTGGGGTCGGCAGATTAGGGGTTAATAAATATAATGTAGGTGTCAGCGATGTTGGGGGCAGCAGATTAGGGGTTCATAAGTATAATGTAGATGGCGGCGGTGTCCGGAGCGGCAGATTAGGGGTTAATAAGTATAATGCAGGTGTCGGCAATGTCGGGATGGCAGATTAGGGGTTAATAAGTGTAAAATTAGGGGTGTTTAGACTCGGGGTTCATGTTAGGGTGTTAGGTGTAAACATAAATTGTGTTTCCCCATAGGAATCAATGGGGCTGAGTTACTGAGTTTTACGCTGCTTTTTGGCAGGTGTTAGACTTTTTCTCAGCCGGCTCTCCCCATTGATGTCTATGGGGAAATCGTGCACGAGCACGTATGACCAGCTCACCGCTGACTTAAACAGCGCTGGTATTGGAGTGCGTTATGGAGCTCAATTTTGCTCTACGCTCACTTCTTGCCTTTTAACACCGGGTTTGTAAAAACCCATAATACCAGCGCTGCATGTAAGTGAGTGGTGAGAAAAAACTGCTTGTTAGCACCGCACAGCTCATAACGAAAAACTCATAATCTGACCATTAGATAGTAAGGTTTCTGTTCCTCCTACTGCTACACAGGTTGCCCTCCCTCATAAGTCTGATGAGGAGAATATGTCAGTAGCCTCTGAGGGTAAAATCTCAGATTCAGACAGTATAATTCCTTTACCTGATTCTGAAGAAGTAAACTTTAGATTTAAGCTTGAATACCTTTGTGTATTGTTAAAGAAGGTATTGGCTACTTTGGACGACTCTGATTCTTCTGTTGTTGTCAACCCTAAAAAGTCTAGTAAACTTAATAGATACTAAGATGTTCCTTCCTCTGTGGAAGTGTTTCCTGTTCCAGACTGTGTGACTGAGATTATTTCACAGGAATGGGAGAAGCCAGGGATACCTTTTTCTCCGTCTCCCGTCTTTAAAAAGATGTTTACTGTTGCTGACTCCATTAAAGATTCATGGCGCATAGTGCCTAAAGTAGAAGGGGCTATTTCTACTCTGGCTAAGAGAACTACGATTCATATAGAGGATAGCTGCTACTTTAAGGATTCCATGGACAAGAAAGCTGGAAGCTTATTTGAAAAAGATGTATGTTCATCAGGGTCTTCAATGGGAACCTGCAGTTTGTACTGCCACAGTAGCAAGTGCAGCATCTTATTGGTGCGATGCCTTGTCTGATTCAAGTTTAGAAGAATCTCTGTTGGAGGAAATCTAAGATAGGATTAAGGCTCTCAAACTAGCCAATTTCTTTATTTCTGATGCTAACATGAAAGTTATTAGACTGGGAGCCAAGATGTTCGGCTTTACTGTCCTAGCCTGCAGGGCTTTGTGGCTAAAATCCTGGTCAGCTGATGTTACCTCAAAGTCCAAGTTTTGTTTACACCTGACCTGGCAGAAATAATTTCTGATATTACGGGTGGAAAATGGTCTTTTCTCCCACAAGATAAGAAAAACCGACCTAAAGGACGCCAAAGTAATTTTCATTCCTTTCGTAACTTCAAAGGTCAAAGATTTTCCTCTTCCAAGCAGAAGGAATCCAAGTCTTCTTGGAAACCCAATCAGTCTTGGAAAAAGAAGAAGCAATCTAAGAAACCCTCAGCTGAGTATAAGTAAGCATGAAGGATCTGCCCCCGGTCCGGGATCAGATCAAGTGGAGGGCAGACTTTCCCTGTTTTGTCAAGCATGGATACAAGATATTCCAGACCCTTGGGCTGTGGACATAGTATCTCAGGGTTACAAAATAGAATTCAAATCTTGCCCTCCCAGGGGCATATTCCACCATTCAAGATTATCTGCAGACCAGGTAAAAAGAGAGGCATTCTTGAACTGCGTTCAGAATCTTTCCTCCCTGTGAGTGAGTGTTCCAGTCCCTGTAAGGGAACAGGTTCTAGGATTCTATTCAAATCTGTTTGTGGTTCCCAAAATAAGAGGGAACTTTTCTACCTATTTTAGATCTAAAGTGCCTCAACAAGTTTCTCAGGGTACCATCCTTCAAAACAGAAACCATTTGTTTTATTGTTCCTTTGGTCCAAGAGGGTCAGTTCATGACAACCATAGACCTGAAGGGTGCATATCTTCATGTTCCCATCTACAGAAAAACATCACAAGTTCCGGAGATTTGGCTTTTTTAGACAAACATTTTCAGTTTGTGGCTCTTCCGTTTGGCCTTGCCACAGCTCCCAGAATCTTCTTGAAGGTTCTGGGGGCTCTCTTGATAGTGATCAGGTCTTGGGGAATTGCTGTGGGGCCCTACCTGGATGACATATTAGTTCAGGCGCCATCTTTTCAACAAGCAAACTCTCATACAGAGATCTTGTTATCTTTTCAACGTTCCCATGGTTGGAAAGTGAATCTGGAAAAGAGTTACCTTGTTCCAGTTACAAGGGTGGTTTTCTTAGGGACCATAATAGATTCCCTATCTATGAAATTTTTTCTGACAGAGGTCACAAAATTTAAAATTCTCTCCTCTTGCATGTCGCTTTGGTCTACGGTTCGGCCATCAGTGGCTCAATGTATGGAAGAAATTGGTCTGATGGTCGCTTCCATGGACATCATTCCTTTTGCTCGATTCCATTTGAGAGCTCTGCAGTTATGCATGCTCAGACAATGCAACGGAGACCATGCGGATCTCTATCAGAGGATAGATCTGGACCAGTTGACAAGAGACTCTCTCCCGTGGTGGTTTTCTCAGGAGCATCTGTCTCATGGCACATGTTTTCGAAGACCTTCCTGGGTGATCGTGACCACGGACACCAGCCTGCTAGGCTAGGGAGCAGTCTGGGAATCATTAAAGGCTCAGGGTCTATGGACGCGGGAGGAGTCTGCTTTTCCCATAAACATCTTGGAGTTGAGAGTGATTTACAATACTCTGTTGGCTTGGCCCCAGTTATCTTTAGCCTGGTTTATCAGGTTCCAATCGGACAACATCACCTCAGTCGCTTACATCAACCACCAGGGAGGAATTCAAAGTTCCTTAGCCATGAAGGAGGTGGCAATGATTATTCAGCGGGTGGAAGCTCACAATTGTTGTCTATCTGCCATCCACATTCCAGGAGTGGACAACTGGGAGGCAGATTTTCTGAGCAGACAGAATTTTCATCCCAGGTAGTGTGCTCTCCATCCGGAGGTGTTCTCCAGGTAAACCATCAAGTGGGGGGTGCCGGAGTTTGATCTGATGGCGTCTCATCAGAACGCGAAGCTTCCAAGGTACAGTTCAAGGTTAAGAGATCCGCAGGCAGTTCTGATAGATGCTCTGGTGGTTCCTTGGGTGTTTGGTCTGGCATACCTGTTTCCTCCATTTGCTCTCCTTCCACGAGTCATTGCTCGTATCAAACAGGAGAAAGCATCAGTAATTCTAATAGCTCCTACATGGCCTCTCAGGATCTGGTTTGCAGACCTGGTCAAGATGTCATCTCTTCCGCCTTGGAGGTTACCTCTGAGGAAGGACCTTCTAACTTAGGGTCCATTACTCCATCCAAATCTTGTTTCTTTGAAGCTGACGCTTGGAGATTGAACGCTTAGTCCTGACTAAGCTTGATTTTCCTGAGTCGGTCATTGAGACCATGATTCAGGCTCTCTAGCCTGTCACTCGGAAAATTTGCCATAGGGTATGGCATAAATATCTTTATTAATGTGAATCAAAGGGCTACTCTTGGAGTAGTGTCAGGATTCCTAGAATTCTGTCTTTTTTCCAGGAAGGTCTGGAGAAAGGGTTATCAGCAGTTCTCTGAAGGGTCAGATTTCGGCATTATCTATTCTTTTACATAAGCGTCTGGCGGATGGTCAGAATCAGGCCTGTGTTTAAACCTGTTGCTCCTCCTTAGAGCCTTAACCTTGTTCTTAAGGTTTTGCAGCAGGCTCTGTTTGAGCCTATGCATTCTTTAGATATTAATAGAATGCCAGCTCAATCCTATTGGCTGATTGGATCAGCCAATAGGATTTTTTCTACCTTAATTCTGATTGGCTGATAGAATTCTATCAGCCAATCGGAATTGATGGGACGCCATCTTGGATGACATCATTTAAAGGAACCTTCAACAGTGTTAGCCGTCGGATGAAGAGGATGCTCCGCGTCGGATATCTTGAAGATGGACCCGCTCCACGCCGGATGGATGCAGATACTGTCTGGATGAAGACTTCTGCCTGTCTGGAGGACCACTTCGCCCGGCTTGGATGAAGACTTCTCACGGTAAGGTGATCTTCAAGCGGTTAGTGTTAGTTTTTTTTAAGGGGGTATTGGGTGGGTTTTAGAGTAGGGTTGGTTGTATGGGTGGTGGGTTTTAATGTTGGGGGGGATTTGTAATTTTTGTTACAGGTAAAAAAGCTGATTACTTTGGGGCAATGCCCCGCAAAAGGCCCTTTTACAGGCTATTTGTAATTTAGTGAAGGGTAGGGCTTTTTTTATTTTGGGGGGGCTTTTTTATTTTGTTAGTGGGATTAGATTAGGTGTAATTAGTTTATAAATCTTGTAATTAGTTTATTATTTTCTGTAATTTAGTGTTTTTGTTTGTACTAGTTGTATTTAATTGTATTTAATTGTATTTAATTTAGGGAATTAAATTTAATTATAATGTAGTGTTAGGTGTTAGTGTAACTTAGGTTAGGTTTTATTTTACAGGTCAATTTGTATTTATTTTAGCTAGGTAGTTATTAAATAGTTAAAAACTATTTAATAACTATTCTACCTAGTTAAAATAAATACAAACTTGCCTGTAAAATAAAAATAAACCCTAAGATAGATACAATGTAACTATTAGTTATATTGTAGCTAGCTTAGGGTTTATTTTATAGGTAAGTATTTAGTTTTAAATAGGAATAATTTAGTTAATGTTAGTAATTTTTATTTAGATTTCTTTTAATTATATTTAAGTTAGGGGGGGTTAGGGTTAGACTTAGATTTAGGGGTTAATAACTTTAGTATAGTAGTGGCAGCGACTTTGGGGGCGGCAGATTAGGGGTTAATAAATGTAGGTAGGTGTCGGCGATGTTAGTGATGGCAGATTAGGAGTTAATAATATTTAAATAATGTTTGCGAGGCGGGAGTGCGGCGGTTTAGGGGTTAATATATTTATTATAGTGGCGGCGATGTCCGGTTCAGCAGATTAGAGGTTAAAAAAAATGTTTTATTGTTTGCAATGCGGGAGGGCCTTGGTTTAGGGGTTAATAGGTAGTTTATGGGTGTTAGTGTACTTTTAAGCACTTTAGTTAAGAGTTTTATGCTACAGCGTTGTAGTGTAAAACTCTTAACTACTGACTTTAAAATGCAGTACCAGTCTTGACAGGAGAGGGTGTACCACTCACTTTTTGGCAGACTCGTAATACCGGCGCTATGCAAGTCCCATTGAAAATAGAGGATACGCAATTTACGTAAGTGGATTTGCGGTATTTCCAAGTCTGGCCAAAAAAGTGAGCGGTGAGCCTGTACCTGCAAAACTCGTAATACCAGCGGGCGTTAAAAAGCAGCGTTAGGACCGGCTAACGCTGCTTTTTAAGCCTAACGAAAACTCGTAATCTAACCGAATACTTTTAAAATATTTAACAAAACAAAGGGAAGTGATCCCAGATTTTGCTGGGAAAGGCAAAATTTCTATTTTCTCCCAGCTGACCTTGTTGTCTGTATTGTATAAAGAGGTAACTGGCTGGGAGTGTGCTTAGAGCATATTACAACATTTAAATCAAGGAAAAAACCCTATTAAGAGAATAGGGGAAATGTTATATTCGTCCACTTAAAATGTAACTTTTACTGGTTGTAGTTAAAAAGTAAGCAGAAATAGAAGTTGTATTTAGCGTGCCAGAAAAATAGTTAAAAACACAACTCTGTAACTGTGACTTGTATAAAGTACTTCAATGTTGCTGATTTTAGGTTGTCTATCACATATGAGGAGGAGGGGAAAATCAACGATATTAAGTAAATGTAACAGCCTTTATTTAGGAACTGTATTGCCCTATATTAGGGTAGATAAGCCACTTTTTTTACACTAAATATGCTATATATCCCTTCCCCATCCTTCCCACAATATGCCCCAAATTTTACAACAAATGTTACAACAACAGATAAAAATATCAATTAGTAGATAGTCTGAAATTAACAGAGTGCAGTTAAAATAAAGGGGCTTCGTGTTTATTTAGTGTAAAACAAGTGGCTTATCTACCCTAATATACATTTATATGTCTAAACATGTATAAGTATATATATATATATATATATATATATATATATATATATATATATATATATATGTGATTGTGTATATATGTATTTACAGACATATATACACATATAAATATATTAATATATATGTATACATATTTTTTATATTTTCATATCGGGTATGCGCATTTTAAAGTATGCGTTCATGTTTGCGCATATTACAGTATGCGATCAGGTATGCGCCTATTACAAAAAAATGAACATTGTAATATAAAATAATCATAATTTCATGTTGGGTTAGCACTATGGTCGTGTTTTCGTGAGACAGTGGGTGTTTTTTTTCAACTTTTTTGCGCCATTGACTGCTATGAGGAAATGTGAAAACGAGATTTTCGACTTTAAGCGCGATTTTGTCTATAAAACAATGGGAGCTGACATGTTGTGGCTTAGGTTACTTTCTATGC
The DNA here is from genome assembly GCF_027579735.1 of Bombina bombina. Classification (NCBI taxonomy): domain Eukaryota; kingdom Metazoa; phylum Chordata; class Amphibia; order Anura; family Bombinatoridae; genus Bombina; species Bombina bombina. Next base: position 168,890,221 of record NC_069509.1, read on the forward strand.
TGGGACCAATTAGGGACAGTTATAAATAGGTCACTAGAGTGTGTAGCCAATGGCTGTGTGGAATATAACCGAGTTCTGCACTTCCATTTCTAACAGGAACTGAAAAGCTCACAATTTCATACTGGAATTACAGGAAAATGGGACAAAAAATTAAAGTATAGGGTAGAGGTTTTTTTTTATATATACAATGTCCTTTTATACAACCATCTCAAAGTGTATTTGACTGAAAGATTATGATCACTTTCATAAAAAAAAAAAATAGTGGATGATCAAGTTTTTCTTATATAAAGAGATTGGAATTGACTCAAATTTTTTCACACACCAAAAACAAACAAACAAACAAACAAACAAAACACCTGGGGCAAGATTACATAAGCGGCGACGCGGGTTTTTACGCGGTTTTAGTATCACATATACAGCACCGCATATAAATGAAGCGCGTATATTTCACCCATCGCCAGCAATTTTTACTCCCATAAGCTAACATAGAACCGCATCGCAAATTGGTATCACATATTCAGCGCAAGGATTTACACAGCAAAAATGGAGAAGTTTTACATGGATCTCCACTTTCCATGGCTCCGCGGTCACCGGTCTTCAGTTCCGCGGTCACCGGTCTTCAGTTCCATGGTCCACACCAGCTTGTTACTGAAGAAGATAGAAGATATTGCCGCTTGGAAGAAGACTTCGCCGCCTGACTTCAGGAACGGTGAGTACCTATCTGGGGGTTAGACTTAGGCTTTTTTTGGGGGGGTTTGTTTTTTTTAGATTAGGGATTTAATGGGCCTTTGAAAAAGAGCTGAATGTCCTTTTAAGGGCAGTAAAAGAGCTGAATGCCCTTTTAAGGGCAAAGCCCATACAAATGCCCCATTAGGGGCAGTGGGTAGTTTAGGATTTTTTAGTGTTAGTTTTTTTTTATTTCGGGGGGTTTGGTGGGTGGGGAGTATTACTGTTACGGGGGACTTAGTATTTTTTAAGGTAAAAGACTGTTTAATTTAGGGCAATGCCCTACAAAAGGCCCTTATAAGGGCTATTGGTAGTTTAGTATTAGATTAGGGGGTGTTTTTATTTTGTTGGGGGGGGCTTTTTTATTTTCATAGCGATTAGGTTTAATTTTTTTATTTTTGATAATTTGGTTTATTATTTTCTGTAATGCTAGACTTTTTTATTTTTTGTAATCTTAGATTAATTTAGTTTTAGTTTTTTTTTTTAAGTAATGTTAGCTTTTTTATTTTAATTGTTTGTAATTTAGGAAATTGGGGTTAATTTAGGAGGTGTTAGGTTAGGGGGTGTTAGGTTAGGGGGCTTAGTAATTTTATTAGTTATTTGCATTGTGTGGGTTTGGCGGTTTAGTGGTTAATATTTTTTAAGTAATGTTAGCTTTTTTATTTTAATTGTTTGTAATTTAGGTAATTGGGGTTAATTTAGGAGGTGTTAGGTTAGGGGGTGTTAGGTTAGGGGGCTTAGTAATTTAATTAGTTATTTGCATTGTGTGGGTTTGGCGGTTTAGTAGTTAATATTTTTATTAGGATTATTCTGCTTTGTGTGGGTTTTGCTGATTAGGGGATAATAGATTTATATGGTTTGTTGCAATGTGGGTTAATGGTGGATTAGAAGTTAATAGTTTTATTAGGTAGTTTCTGATGAGGGTTAATGGCATATTAGGGGTTAATAGTTTTAATAGGGACTTTGCGATGTGGGTTAATGGCAGATTAAGGGTTAATAGTTTTATTAGGATTATTGCATTGTGTGGGTTTGGCGGATTAGGGGTTAATAGATTTATAAAGTTTGTTGCAATGTAGGTCAATGGTGGATTAGGGGTTAATAGTTTTAATAGGGACTTTGTGATGTAGGTTAATGGCGGATTAGGGGTTAATACATTTATTAGGTAGTTTGCAATGTTGGGGTTGGCAGATTTAGGGGTTAATACTTTTTTTAGGTAGATTGCGATGTGGGTGAATGACGGATTTGGGGTTAATAGTTTAATTAGGCATATTGCGTTGGGGGGGTTGTCGGTTTAGGGGTTAATACTTTTATTAGGTAGATTATGATGTGGGTGAATGGCAGATTAGGCGTTAATAGTTTAATTAGGCATATTGCGTTGTGGGGGTTGTCGGTTTAGGGCAGTGTTTTTCAAACTTTTTTTTGCCGTGGCACATTTTTTTACATTAAAAAATCCGGCGGCACACCACCATCCCAAAATTTTACAAAATCACACATTGTAGCCTAATCAAAACAGTATATATATATATATATATATATATATATATATATATATATATATTTATATATATACACATACACACACACACACACACATATTTACACATACACCCAAGCATACACACACGCATACATACATACATACATACACTCACACATTTATACATATACACACACACACATGCATACACACACACATGCATACATACACACAGACACATAAACATATACAGTACACACTGTCATGCATACCTATATATACAGTGAGTAGGTGTTTATGCATTTGGAACGCAGGGCCAAATTCAGATAACACTTCTTCAAAATATATATAATCCCACAAAAACTAGTATCTAAGCCTGTGGCCCCACAGGACACAGATGATCAGATTGACCACTCAGTTTATTGTACTATCACATTTAATCTAATAACAAAAATCTGCATAGAAAGCAAGTATGTTTAAATGTTAGGCATTAACCCCTTAATGACCACAGCACTTTTCCATTTTCTGTCCGTTTGGGACCAAGGCTATTTTTACATTTTTGCGGTCTTTGTGTTTAGCTGTAATTTTCCTCTTACTCATTTACTGTACCCACACATATTATATACCGTTTTTCTCGCCATTAAATGGACTTTCTAAAGATACCATTATTTTCATCATATCTTATAATTTACTATAAAAAAAATTATAAAATATGAGGAAAAAATGGAAAAAAACACACTTTTTCTAACTTTGACCCCCAAAACCTGTTACACATCTACAACCACCAAAAAACACCCATGCTAAATAGTTTCTAAATTTTGTCCAGAGTTTATAAATACCCAATGTTTACATGTTCTTTGCTTTTTTTGCAAGTTATAGGGCCATAAATATAAGTAGCACTTTGCTATTTCCAAACCACTTTTTTTCAAAATTAGCGCTAGTTACATTGGAACACTGATATCTTTCAGGAATCCCTGAATATCCCTTGACATGTATATATATTTTTTTAGAAGACATCCCAAAGTATTGATCTAGGCCCATTTTGGTATATTTCATGCCACCATTTCACCGCCAAATGCGATCAAATAAAAAAAAAAAGTAAAATTTTTCCAAATTTTAGGTTTCTCACTGAAATCATTAACAAACATTTTGTGCAATTATGGCACAAATGGTTGTAAATGCTTCTCTGGGATCCCCTTTGTTCAGAAATAGCAGACATATATCGCTTTGGCGTTGTTTTTAAGTAATTAGAAGTCCGCTAAATGCTGCTGCACACCACAAGTGTATTATGCTCAGCAGTGCAGGGGTTAATTAGGGAACTTGTAGGGAGCTTGTAGGGTTAATTTTAGCTTTAGTGTAGTGTAGTAGACAACCCCAAGTATTGATCTAGGCCCATTTTGGTATATTTCAGGCCACCATTTCACCGCCAAATACGATTAAATTAAAAAAAATAGTCAACTTTTTCACAAACTTTAGGTTTCTCACTGAAATTATTTAGAAACAACTTGTGCAATTATGGTACAAATGGTTGTAAATGATTCTCTGGGATCCCCTTTGTTCAGAAATAACAGACATATATGGCTTTGGTGTTGCTTTTTGGTAATTAAAAGGCCGCTAAATGCCACTGCGCACAAAACGTGAATTATGCCCAGCAGTGAAGGGGTTAATTAGGTAGCTTGTAGGGAGCTTGCAGGGTTAATTTTAGCTTTAGTGTAGAGATCAGCTTCCCACCTGACACATCAGACCCCCTGATCCCTCCCATAGAGCTCTCTTCCCTCCCCCACCCCACAATTGTCCCCGCCATCTTAAGTACTGGCAGAAAGTCTGCCAGTACTAAAATAAAAGGTTTTTTTTTTTTACTTTTTTTTTTTTAAGCATATTTACATATGCTGCTATGTAGGATCCCCCCTTAGCCCCCAACCTCTCTGATCCCCCCCAAAACAGCTCTCTACCCCCCCCCCCCACTGCCTTATTGGGGGCCATCTTGGGTACTGGCAGCTGTCTGCCAGTACCCAGTTTGCATATAAAAATGGTTTTTTTTCATTTATTTCAGTTTTTTCTGTAGTGTAGCTCCCCCCCCCCCCCCAGATCAATCCCCCACCCCCTCCCAGATCCCTTCCATTACGTTTTATTTTTATTATATTGTACAAAAATATGTACAATTTTCTGTAGTGTAAGCGGTTCCCACCCGCTCCCTCCCCGTGCACGCGCCCTCCCGCCGCCCCCTGTGCACGCGCGCGCGCCTGTGCGCGCCCCCGGCGATCCCGCCCCTGATCCCGCCCCCCTCTCTGACTAAGAAGCCATCGATGGCCGCCCACCCACCTCCCATTTACGCTCCCACCCACCAACGAATGCGGCCATCGATGTCCGGTGCAGAGAGGGCCACAGAGTGGCTCTCTCTGCACCGGAGGGGCAAAAATTGTTATTGCAGGATGCCTCGATATCGAGGCATCCTGCAATAACCGGAAAGCAGCTGGAAGTGATCAGGATCGCTTCCAGCTGCTTTCCAAACCGAGGACGTGCAGGGTACGTTCTCAGGCATTAACTGCCTTTTTTCTGAGGACGTACCCTGCACGTCCTCGGTCGTTAAGGGGTTAAGCACTACATTCCACTAATATCATGATATTAGTGGAATGTAGTGCAACAAGAGCAGGGAGATAGAGATCAGAGATGGGTGACAAGCATGGGGGTGGATATTGGGGAACACAAAAGTAGCGGGGGTGTACAGATTACAAGGACTAACTACGTTTTTAAGAAAATTATAGTAGTGAGAGTCTGTTATTAATACACAACAGTGACTCTGAGTGCCCAATGAGTTATATCAGATGATACTAGTTATCAGATGATATGTTACCTGTGGTGGGTGCAGCGACCAGCAGTCTGAGCAGAGAGTCCACTCCAGAAGAGTCGGGGTCCTATGACGTGAGGCGGTAAGTCACTTGTACTCTTGTAGTACTGGAGGCGACACCCACTGTTCTGACTGGAGCACAAGAACTAAGTGTTCGACAGACTCACTTACTAGTCCGGGAATTCTGACTTAGAGAGAGAGACTGACTGGTGTCTCTGAGCGGCCTGGTACTGTCTCCTCCAGTCCTTGAGACAACGCGGGGAACGCCTGAATTCACAACCTGTAGTGTAGTAGCACACAGCAGCACGTGCAGTCACGTTCGCCGAAAAACCTGTGTATGGCGTGACTGCGTTGTGCACTGACTGACTGTTTCCTGTCATGTGATAGCCCAGGGCCCAATAACAATTTAAAAAATAAAAAATTTAAACTAAAATGATGATGAGCCTGTCAGTCTGCCGCGGCACACCTGAGGATCTCTCACGGCACACTGGATGAAAATCGCTGGTTTAGGGGTTAATACTTTTATTATTAGTTCTGATGTGGGTTTGATGGCGGATATAGGGGTTTTACATGTCGGGTTTATTTTTGGGAGGTGGATTAGACTTTTACTCCAGAAATTTGTATTTACGCTCATTTCTGGACATTGCTAGTTTATCTGACTTACGGCACTTCATGAACTACCGGCGCCGTATATGTGATACCCCGATGTGAAAGGTGAAATTATGGGCGGCACGAGTTTCAGCAGTTGCGCTGAAGCTTGCGCCACATATGTAATCTCGCCCCTGCCCTTTAAACAGCCAATGAGACGTAAAGCCCAGACAGATTCATGTGCACTGTTTCTTTTGAGAGCATTTGATGGTCAATTATTTACTGCAAGTAATTTTTTTTTATTTCCTCTTGAATTGTTTTGTTGATTTTATTGTAGTTTTTTACTCCTACTAAGAGTATTTTTACTCTTAAATTGATATTATGTTGTCAAGTGCTCCTGTATATATTGCAGGGTTTACTATAGATGGTTGTTAGTTATGAGTTACATATATTTTCTCCTTTGATTAAATACTTTTCGGAACTGTAAACTTTTAGCATTTTTTTACCCAGAATAAAATGTTTTTAAGTGCTGTCTTTGTTCTCTTTTTTGTACAAAAATATAGTTTAAAGTATTTACTGAATGTAATTACTCGTCCTGAGCCTACCTAGGTGAACTTTTCAATAAATGATACAAAGAGAACAAAATAAATTTGATAATATAAGCAAATAGGAAAGTTCTTAAAAATGTTGTGTTCTATCTGAATCATGAAAGTGTAATTTTGACCTCACTATCCCTTTAATTGCTGTATTGTCTCCTTAATTTCTTTTTATTTCCCATACCCCCTCTTCTCTATCACTCACCTGTTCTCTTATACTAATTCCATATCGCATTTCCTTCCCTCCCTGTATCACCATCATTCTCCTCTTTGTTCCCTCTGCAATTCACCTTACTCTATGTCATCATCACTCTTTTTCACCTTTACTATTTTCCACTACTATTATTTTCTTTCACAACTTCCCCCCCCCCCCCCACCACCTCTTTTTTTGGATTTAAATGATCTGAACAACAAGCACAGTGTTTCCCAGTCCTCATGACCCTTAACAGGCCAGATACTTATTATATCTTAACAAAAGTACAGGTGAAACAAATAATCGACTCTTAGACAGAATGCAGACGGACAGAATGCCCAAGCACATTTGCCCATCAGACATATGTCTGAGAGACTATGTTCCGAGTTTGGCCGAGAGCAGATATGCTCCAGAGTGGTCTGTTCTAATCAGAGCCTCGGACACCGCGACCACCTCTGGGAACCTAACCATGATGGGTCCCCCCCACGACATGCTTTTAACGTGCGAACAGAATTTGTGAGTACTGTGTCCCTTCTTGTGGTTCTACGTCTAGATAAAATTCAGCCTGATCTGATAAACCCTATTTAAACAAACATGTATGTGGGCCAATTGCCACAGACTTCCTGCAATGCTCTGACAATATGATATGAGCTACAATTGCTTTATTGCTACGAATAAATGAAATATTTGTGTTCCTTTTCTCTATCTATCTATCTAATCTATCTGTCTATCTTTCGATCTGTATCTATCCTTATCTATCTCTTGGCTGGACTGTTATCCGACGGCCATTTGTCTGTCGGAATATTATCCATCACACAAATGTCAGTTGGACAAATTGTCCGTCAAATAACACTCCATCCACGAAATAATCACCAGATGGGTGAGAGCAGGTTGGTTACCATGATTACTGATCAGCTGATTATTTCACCTGTGCTCTGGTTAAGATATAATGACTATCTGGCCTTTTAAAAGGACATTAAACACTTTGAGATGGTAAAATAAAATAACAAAAAAAAAACTTCTGCAACATTTTTCCATTACTTATTTTGTCCCCCTTTCCTGTAATTCCATTCTGAAATTATGAGCCTTTCAGTTCCTATTAAAAGTGGAAGAGCAGAACACTGTTATATTCCACACAGTCATTGGCTGCACACTGTAATGATGCTCAAATTAATTTAGTATTATTTCCTAAGTAAATAAGATTTTTCTTCTAAGTATTCATAATCTTTCATTACAAATCTGATTGTTTGGAAAAAATATTTGTCTTCCTTTGTCAGTCAAACATAATGTATACAGGTTTGACAAATACTGTGGTCATTATGCTGAAGTATAAATATGTACTGTCTTGGATCAGCAGCTGTTTAGGTATAAAAAAAAAATACTCTCCATTATTATAATCTGTAAAATGCCACTGGCTGCTAATGAAAAGGGTACATATTTTTATAGAGAAAAAAATACAATGAACAAGAAATGTACAATACCTGCTTATTAATCTGTATTCAGAGTAGAGACGTCAAAATATCTCATGTATAGCTAAAGAGACGAAAACCTTTAGAGATTTTTATATTTGTCTTCAGCTAAACAAAAATGAACATTAAGTAAATATTGTACTATTTTACAGATACATATAAATATTATTTTAATTTAAATAAAAAGGGATTAAATTAATTTTATAAATGCATCAGAAATTAATCACTTATTTGCAAAGGTTTTACATACAAAACAGATGTTTTTAGTAAATGTCTACTGTTTTGCAGGTCAAGAAGATACCACTTAAAATGCCTCTGGATTGTAATTTATCATATCCCCTCTGCTTCAGCCAGTTATGGGCAGATATATGAGCTTCTAAACATATCATTAAATCACTGGAATACTTTATGGATGCTTTATAGATATAAATTACAGGAAAATGTCATCTTTTATTGGGAATTAAATTTTAAAATTCAATAGAGTTGACTTCCTGGAAACTCAGTCTTGGTTTTGGTTAATATTTCAAACAACACAATACAATTTGTTATAATAAAAAAAAAACTACAGACTATCATATTGTTTTTATTGTTATATTGTTTGTTGCAGTTAAAGGGACATGAAACCTAATTTTTTTCTTCCATGAGTCAGATAGAGCATTTTATTTTAATCAACTTTCCAATTTACTTCTATTGTCTAATGTATTCTGTTCTCTTGGTATTCTTTGTTGAAAAGGATACCTAGGTAGGCTTGGGAGCTGCTGTTTGGTGGCTGCACATATATGTCTTGTGTTATTGGCTCACCTGATGTGTTAACTATCTCCCAGTACTGCATTACTGCTTCTTCAACAAAGAATACAAAGAAAATGAAGCAAATTAGAAAATTGAAGTAAATTGGAAAGTTGGTTAAAATTGTATGTTCTATCTGAATCATGAAAGAAAAATTTGGGTTTCATATCTGTTTAAGTGGAAAGTAAAATTAAAGTTAAAGACATAGGGGCCAATTAACCAACCCCTGTATTGGCTCCAATGCCTCCAATTCCACGCAAGCCTTCAGACTCACCGGAAACAGGAGTTAAGAAGCAGCGGTCTTAAAAAGACTGCTGTTCCTTAACTCGTTCACCTGCTCTGAGGCAGCGGACATCAATCGGCCCAATCGCATACGATTAAGTTGTTTGACACCCCCTGCTAGCGGCCGATTGGGCGCAAATCTACAGGGGGCGGCATTGCACAAGCAGTTCACCAGAACTAAAGTACAAAAGATAGCAGGCACTGCTGAGCTAGTAAAAATAAAAAGTATGCATTTATTGGTTCCGCAAAAAAATGAAGAGCTCCCAGACAACACAAAAGGAATGTCTTACGCGTTTCACGCCCCCTAGTGGTGCTTAATCATAGACTGCAGGTGCAGTTATGAGGCCACCTATTTATGCAAAGAGAAACAGGTTAACCCCTAACTGACCACAAAAAAGTTAAAAACATACTCAGTGCAGAGTAAGGAATAAGAAAGCAACATTGCTTATACAATATAATAACAGTGATATGGTGAGAAGCAAACATACTTGTGAAGTTTTTATAATGAACTTATGTTTAACACAATGGCCTAAAGACAATGATAGATACAGGGAGGACCAACATATTAATACCGATCATAAAGTACAAAGCTGTTGTGCATAGGTCCTAATGTTAAGGGGAGAAGACCAATATTAATATTAGAGAATATACTAATGTTTCTATGTATATGGCAAAATAGGACTCCGTCATCAATAAAATAACTGATGTCAAATTCTCTATTGATGCCTAAGGGGGTTTTAGTTTGAAGTTTTAAAATCCAAAACAATTCTTTTTTGTCAAGGATTTTATGTTTGTTACCCCCTCTAATGGGTACAATGTATGCCATTAAAATGGCTGACAACTGCAGATTCTTTTACATCGTTTTTGACATCCCATGGAGGAGAGCAAGAAAGCTTGACGCACGTTTCGCTGCACCCGCTTTATCATAGATTTTGTCCCAAATACAGACAGATTGTGTACTGCTCTCTGCATACAAAATAAGCAGGGTGCACTCCAGCTGGTCTTTTATACGGTCTCACCCTACTCAATGTTGGGTCACAATATCATTGAGTAGTCAGAGGAAATTTACTGCCCATATTGACCATTACTCTCTGATGGTCATTACTGCCCTGTGCATCTGCTGGACATTATCCTTTCCTCTACCATTGTACTTTCTGACTTTTGCTAAATCTGTTAACCTATTTCTATTACCTCTCAATTTAACCTCCTGTGGACTCCAACCTCAAGTAACTCTCGGAACTGCTCAGTTTTATTCTTATGATTTATTGAATTACCACTTTCCTACACTATGGACTAGCTTTACATATTCCTGTATAAGTATTTGTCATTCATGCATATACTGAAAGTTATTACAAGTCATCTGACTTACGTGGCTATCTCATCAACAATTTCAAGCACTCCAAGCATGACACTATTACCTTCAGACTCTGTATAAGAAGAGACATTAAAGGGACATGAAACCCAAATTTTTTTCTTTCATGATTTAGACAGAGCATACAATTATACAACTTTCTAATTTACTTCTATTATCTATTTTGCTTCATTCTCTTGATATTATTTGCTGAAAAGCATATCTAGATATGCTTAGTAGCTGCTGATTGGTAGCTGCACATAGATGCCTCCTCTGATTGGTTCACCGTGTGCATCGCTTTCTTCATTAAAGTATATCTAAAGAATGAAGCAAATTAGGTAATAGAGAATATAATTTTAAACAACATTCCAATTTACTTCTATCTTAATCATGAAAGAAAATGTTTGGGTATAGTGTCCCTTTAAGTGCTGCTATAGATCATTCCATCACTGTCTCTCAGAGATTGGAAGAGTCAGGCTTTATATATGTTGTTCATAAGATCTACTGATTAAAATTAACGGCAGTATTCACTAACTTTTTGAGTGAACTGGAATATAGAATGGCATCATGTGATCTTCAGTGACAAATCACTTTTTGTTTAGGAAAATACATAAAGTATGTTAAAAAACCAGAACAACCATGGATGCTATGGCAACTATACTCAAATAGTTTACGCAGACATAATGATATCATAGATCGTGATTGGTATCTTGTTTGTTATATGCTGCCTGGCAGCTTGTCCACAGACTACAATCATTGTTCAGGAACAACTGTGTTCTACAAACATTGTGGAATATTTGACATGATGCCCAAATCTGTCCCCAGAAGAGCATATGTGGAACATAGTTGGATGCCAACTTAATGCCAAACCAATGCTGCACAGACAATAGCTTCCCTGCAAGACCAGATGCAGGAAAAATGGTGTGTATGGGGGGGGGGGGGCAGCAATGGGGCAGTTGGCTCTGAGAAACCTGTATGATTCATTGTTACAAAAACACAGAATGCATTGCCAATAGTGGTTCTCATACAATCTATATTTATCTTTATAGTGGTTCACTTGTTTTAAAACGTAAACACTGCTTACGTATCTCCTACACTGTGAATAGCTGTTGCTTTTGTGATGTTTAAGGCTGCTGAACTTTAGTGTTTGTCATATTCATCAAACCCTGCCCTTACTTATACTGCGCACGAATAAGAGTCAGATTACTAGTGGAGCGGTATTTATCACTACCACACTAACTCGGCGTCGCATAGCACTTAGATTACAAGTTGAAATTAAAACTTTATTGATCGGGTGCTAACCGATGTACACAAAAAGCCAAAGTTACAATATTGCGACCAAGTTAGCGTATTCTCCCATAGAAGACAATAGAGCAAGAAAAGTGTGGGGGGAAGCCTACTCTAGTGCAAACCCGATCACATAGTATCATTTGTGCTAACCCGATATGAAAATATGAATATTTTACATCCCAATGTTCTTCACATAGCAGAAAATGTTCTATTTATTCATACATACTTCTACATATATATATATGATGTTTTTTGGTACAATATATAGCTATACTTATATATAGATGTTATATATATATATAGGTATAGATATACACACATACATAGTGTGTGTGTGTCTGTATGTGTGTATATATATATATATATATATATATATATATATATATATAAATACCTATTTAAAAATACTTAGAACATATTCCCCTAAGTGCAGAACATTGGAATGTGAAATATTTACAGTAAATCGTCTGGGGTTGTCATGTTCCTTGTTCAGAGGAGAATTGCCTGGTATTTCGGGGCTGGACTGACCTTACTTGGCAGGATCAGACTGATATACTTCAGGAAAGTTTTCTTCTGTGAAAAGCACACTGGTCTAAAAGAGGCTGCTTCCGGGTGGTAAATCGCCATAGAACAAGCCACTGAGCTGTTGTTCGTTCCTGGTAGAGCGCTTCTCTCTTTGTATGCAAATTATTATGACCCTGGGGAAGTCTCCCTATGGGTGATGGGGGAAACCAGACGTGGACTCCTTGCCCAGTGTGCTTAGAGGAATGTGGCTGCACCTCACTGACGAGGCCCATAGGAGGCCGAAACGATCGTCTGGGGTTGTCATGTTCAGAGGAGAATTGCCTGGTATTTCGGGGCTGGACTGACCTTACTTGGCAGGATCAGACTGATATACTTCAGGAAAGTTTTCTTCTGTGAAAAGCACACTGGTCTAAAAGAGGCTGCTTCCGGGTGGTAAATCGCCATAGAACAAGCCACTGAGCTGTTGTTCGTTCCTGGTAGAGCGCTTCTCTCTTTGTATGCAAATTATTATGACCCTGGGGAAGTCTCCCTATGGGTGATGGGGGAAACCAGACGTGGACTCCTTGCCCAGTGTGCTTAGAGGAATGTGGCTGCACCTCACTGACGAGGCCCATAGGAGGCCGAAACGATCGTCTGGGGTTGTCATGTTCCTTGTTCAGAGGAGAATTGCCTGGTATTTCGGGGCTGGACTGACCTTACTTGGCAGGATCAGACTGATATACTTCAGGAAAGTTTTCTTCTGTGAAAAGCACACTGGTCTAAAAGAGGCTGCTTCCGGGTGGTAAATCGCCATAGAACAAGCCACTGAGCTGTTGTTCGTTCCTGGTAGAGCGCTTCTCTCTTTGTATGCAAATTATTATGACCCTGGGGAAGTCTCCCTATGGGTGATGGGGGAAACCAAACGTGGACTCCTTGCCCAGTGTGCTTAGAGGAATGTGGCTGCACCTCATTGACGAGGCCCATAGGAGGCCGAAACGATCGTCTGGGGTTGTCATGTTCCTTGTTCAGAGGAGAATTGCCTGGTATTTCGGGGCTGGACTGACCTTACTTGGCAGGATCAGACTGATATACTTCAGGAAAGTTTTCTTCTGTGAAAAGCACACTGGTCTAAAAGAGGCTGCTTCCGGGTGGTAAATCGCCATAGAACAAGCCACTGAGCTGTTGTTCGTTCCTGGTAGAGCGCTTCTCTCTTTGTATGCAAATTATTATGACCCTGGGGAAGTCTCCCTATGGGTGATGGGGGAAACCAGACGTGGACTCCTTGCCCAGTGTGCTTAGAGGAATGTGGCTGCACCTCACTGACGAGGCCCATAGGAGGCCGAAACGATCGTCTGGGGTTGTCATGTTCAGAGGAGAATTGCCTGGTATTTCGGGGCTGGACTGACCTTACTTGGCAGGATCAGACTGATATACTTCAGGAAAGTTTTCTTCTGTGAAAAGCACACTGGTCTAAAAGAGGCTGCTTCCGGGTGGTAAATCGCCATAGAACAAGCCACTGAGCTGTTGTTCGTTCCTGGTAGAGCGCTTCTCTCTTTGTATGCAAATTATTATGACCCTGGGGAAGTCTCCCTATGGGTGATGGGGGAAACCAGACGTGGACTCCTTGCCCAGTGTGCTTAGAGGAATGTGGCTGCACCTCACTGACGAGGCCCATAGGAGGCCGAAACGATCGTCTGGGGTTGTCATGTTCCTTGTTCAGAGGAGAATTGCCTGGTATTTCGGGGCTGGACTGACCTTACTTGGCAGGATCAGACTGATATACTTCAGGAAAGTTTTCTTCTGTGAAAAGCACACTGGTCTAAAAGAGGCTGCTTCCGGGTGGTAAATCGCCATAGAACAAGCCACTGAGCTGTTGTTCGTTCCTGGTAGAGCGCTTCTCTCTTTGTATGCAAATTATTATGACCCTGGGGAAGTCTCCCTATGGGTGATGGGGGAAACCAAACGTGGACTCCTTGCCCAGTGTGCTTAGAGGAATGTGGCTGCACCTCATTGACGAGGCCCATAGGAGGCCGAAACGATCGTCTGGGGTTGTCATGTTCCTTGTTCAGAGGAGAATTGCCTGGTATTTCGGGGCTGGACTGACCTTACTTGGCAGGATCAGACTGATATACTTCAGGAAAGTTTTCTTCTGTGAAAAGCACACTGGTCTAAAAGAGGCTGCTTCCGGGTGGTAAATCGCCATAGAACAAGCCACTGAGCTGTTGTTCGTTCCTGGTAGAGCGCTTCTCTCTTTGTATGCAAATTATTATAACCCTGGGGAAGTCTCCCTATGGGTGATGGGGGAAACCAGACGTGGACTCCTTGCCCAGTGTGCTTAGAGGAATGTGGCTGCACCTCACTGACGAGGCCCATAGGAGGCCGAAACGATCGTCTGGGGTTGTCATGTTCCTTGTTCAGAGGAGAATTGCCTGGTATTTCGGGGCTGGACTGACCTTACTTGGCAGGATCAGACTGATATACTTCAGGAAAGTTTTCTTCTGTGAAAAGCACACTGGTCTAAAAGAGGCTGCTTCCGGGTGGTAAATCGCCATAGAACAAGCCACTGAGCTGTTGTTCGTTCCTGGTAGAGCGCTTCTCTCTTTGTATGCAAATTATTATGACCCTGGGGAAGTCTCCCTATGGGTGATGGGGGAAACCAGACGTGGACTCCTTGCCCAGTGTGCTTAGAGGAATGTGGCTGCACCTCACTGACGAGGCCCATAGGAGGCCGAAACGATCGTCTGGGGTTGTCATGTTCCTTGTTCAGAGGAGAATTGCCTGGTATTTCGGGGCTGGACTGACCTTACTTGGCAGGATCAGACTGATATACTTCAGGAAAGTTTTCTTCTGTGAAAAGCACACTGGTCTAAAAGAGGCTGCTTCCGGGTGGTAAATCGCCATAGAACAAGCCACTGAGCTGTTGTTCGTTCCTGGTAGAGCGCTTCTCTCTTTGTATGCAAATTATTATGACCCTGGGGAAGTCTCCCTATGGGTGATGGGGGAAACCAGACGTGGACTCCTTGCCCAGTGTGCTTAGAGGAATGTGGCTGCACCTCACTGACGAGGCCCATAGGAGGCCGAAACGATCGTCTGGAGTTGTCATGTTCCTTGTTCAGAGGAGAATTGCCTGGTATTTCGGGGCTGGACTGACCTTACTTGGCAGGATCAGACTGATATACTTCAGGAAAGTTTTCTTCTGTGAAAAGCACACTGGTCTAAAAGAGGCTGCTTCCGGGTGGTAAATCGCCATAGAACAAGCCACTGAGCTGTTGTTCGTTCCTGGTAGAGCGCTTCTCTCTTTGTATGCAAATTATTATGACCCTGGGGAAGTCTCCCTATGGGTGATGGGGGAAACCAGACGTGGACTCCTTGCCCAGTGTGCTTAGAGGAATGTGGCTGCACCTCACTGACGAGGCCCATAGGAGGCCGAAACGATCGTCTGGGGTTGTCATGTTCCTTGTTCAGAGGAGAATTGCCTGGTATTTCGGGGCTGGACTGACCTTACTTGGCAGGATCAGACTGATATACTTCAGGAAAGTTTTCTTCTGTGAAAAGCACACTGGTCTAAAAGAGGCTGCTTCCGGGTGGTAAATCGCCATAGAACAAGCCACTGAGCTGTTGTTCGTTCCTGGTAGAGCGCTTCTCTCTTTGTATGCAAATTATTATGACCCTGGGGAAGTCTCCCTATGGGTGATGGGGGAAACCAAACGTGGACTCCTTGCCCAGTGTGCTTAGAGGAATGTGGCTGCACCTCATTGACGAGGCCCATAGGAGGCCGAAACGATCGTCTGGGGTTGTCATGTTCCTTGTTCAGAGGAGAATTGCCTGGTATTTCGGGGCTGGACTGACCTTACTTGGCAGGATCAGACTGATATACTTCAGGAAAGTTTTCTTCTGTGAAAAGCACACTGGTCTAAAAGAGGCTGCTTCCGGGTGGTAAATCGCCATAGAACAAGCCACTGAGCTGTTGTTCGTTCCTGGTAGAGTGCTTCTCTCTTTGTATGCAAATTATTATGACCCTGGGGAAGTCTCCCTATGGGTGATGGGGGAAACCAGACGTGGACTCCTTGCCCAGTGTGCTTAGAGGAATGTGGCTGCACCTCACTGACGAGGCCCATAGGAGGCCGAAACGATCGTCTGGGGTTGTCATGTTCCTTGTTCAGAGGAGAATTGCCTGGTATTTCGGGGCTGGACTGACCTTACTTGGCAGGATCAGACTGATATACTTCAGGAAAGTTTTCTTCTGTGAAAAGCACACTGGTCTAAAAGAGGCTGCTTCCGGGTGGTAAATCGCCATAGAACAAGCCACTGAGCTGTTGTTCGTTCCTGGTAGAGCGCTTCTCTCTTTGTATGCAAATTATTATGACCCTGGGGAAGTCTCCCTATGGGTGATGGGGGAAACCAGACGTGGACTCCTTGCCCAGTGTGCTTAGAGGAATGTGGCTGCACCTCACTGACGAGGCCCATAGGAGGCCGAAACGATCGTCTGGGGTTGTCATGTTCCTTGTTCAGAGGAGAATTGCCTGGTATTTCGGGGCTGGACTGACCTTACTTGGCAGGATCAGACTGATATACTTCAGGAAAGTTTTCTTCTGTGAAAAGCACACTGGTCTAAAAGAGGCTGCTTCCGGGTGGTAAATCGCCATAGAACAAGCCACTGAGCTGTTGTTCGTTCCTGGTAGAGCGCTTCTCTCTTTGTATGCAAATTATTATGACCCTGGGGAAGTCTCCCTATGGGTGATGGGGGAAACCAGACGTGGACTCCTTGCCCAGTGTGCTTAGAGGAATGTGGCTGCACCTCATTGACGAGGCCCATAGGAGGCCGAAACGATCGTCTGGGGTTGTCATGTTCCTTGTTCAGAGGAGAATTGCCTGGTATTTCGGGCTGGACTGACCTTACTTGGCAGGATCAGACTGATATACTTCAGGAAAGTTTTCTTCTGTGAAAAGCACACTGGTCTAAAAGAGGCTGCTTCCGGGTGGTAAATCGCCATAGAACAAGCCACTGAGCTGTTGTTCGTTCCTGGTAGAGCGCTTCTCTCTTTGTATGCAAATTATTATGACCCTGGGGAAGTCTCCCTATGGGTGATGGGGGAAACCAGACGTGGACTCCTTGCCCAGTGTGCTTAGAGGAATGTGGCTGCACCTCACTGACGAGGCCCATAGGAGGCCGAAACGATCGTCTGGGGTTGTCATGTTCCTTGTTCAGAGGAGAATTGCCTGGTATTTCGGGGCTGGACTGACCTTACTTGGCAGGATCAGACTGATATACTTCAGGAAAGTTTTCTTCTGTGAAAAGCACACTGGTCTAAAAGAGGCTGCTTCCGGGTGGTAAATCGCCATAGAACAAGCCACTGAGCTGTTGTTCGTTCCTGGTAGAGCGCTTCTCTCTTTGTATATATATATACATATATATATATATATATATATATACACATACAAACACCCACACACCTTTAGACATGTATATGTATGTATCTATATTAAAGGGACACTAAACCTAAATTTTGTATTTCATGATTCAGATAGAGCAGCAATTTTAAGGAACTTTTGAATTTACTCCTATTATCAATTTTTCTTTGTTCTCTTGCTATCTTTATTTAAAAAGCAGGAATGTAAAGCTTAAGAGCCGGCCCATTTTTGGTTCAGAACCTGGGTTATGCTTGCTTATTGGTTTGCTAAATATAGCCACCAATAAGCAAGCGCTATCCAGGGTGCTGAACCTAAAATGGGCTGGCTCCTAAGCTTTAAATTCCTGCTTATTAAATAAAGATAGCAAGAGAACGAAGAAAAATTGATAGGAGTAGTAAATTAGAAAGTTGGGTTTAGTGTCCCTTTAAAGCTATTTGCCTGCCTTTTTTCTTCTTCTAATACTTGAGACCTCATACATTTGAGCCCTTATTATGTGCAATAGTTGTTTTTTTTTAATTTTTATTAGTGTTATTAAGAGTGTAACTGTACTTTGTGATGTGTTTTGTAACACTTTTTTGTTTCGCAAAACAGTTAACCAGAGCTATGAGATTGTGCTATCCCAACACACGCTAAATTCAATTGCTCTAACGTGATAGCGTTTACTTTCAACTTGTAATACGAGCAAAACTTCCAATGAGCGCAAATACCTGATAACAATAACTGTTAGTGCGACTCTGGCCCATAATCTGCAAATCGCATCCCATCAACAGATCATGCGCCACAAGGAAATTTTTTTTCACAAAGCATTGTTTTCTTCTTTACCACCCCCAGTATTTACAGCTTTGCTGGTGCTGAATTTCCCTCCAGACGAAAAGGAAGCGCTCAGTATATTTTAACACAGCTGCTGTCTGACAGCCACTTCTAAGTAAGTGCAGGTGCTGAGAGGGGGAATTGTATGAAGCCAAATACACTCATTATAATACAGTAACAGACGGAGAAAGGAAAAAAAGAGAAAGAAGGAAAAACCAAACAAAGATAGGAGATAAACACTCAAAAAGAGATAAAATAGAGAACAAGAGAGAGGGAGAGAAGGATGGAGAAAGAGAGGGAAAGCAAGAGATTAGAAAAGAGAGAGTGAGCAAGAAAGAGAGAGTGAGTGAGAGTGAGCAAAAGAGAGACAGAAAGAAGAGGGCAAGTGAGAATGATTAGAGCATTATTAAAGGGACACTGAACCCATCTTTCGTGATTCAGAGCATGCAATTTTAAGCAACTTTCTAATTTACTCCTATTATCAATTTTTCTTCATTCTCTTGGTATCTTTATTTGAAATGCAAGAATGTAAGTTTAGATGTCGGCCCGTTTTTGGTGAACAACCTGGGTTGTTCTTGCTGATTGGTGGATAAATTCATCCACCAATAAAAAAGTGCTGTCCAGAGTCTGAAACAAAAAAAAGCTTAAATGCCTTCTTTTTCAAATAAAGATAGCAAGAGAACAAAGAAAAAATTATAATAGGAGTAAATTACAAAGTTGCTTAAAATTGCATGCTCTATCTGAATCACAAAAGAAAAAAGTTGGGTTCAGTGTCCCTTTAAGTTACATTGTCCTTAGTAACCTGTGAAACAGAAAGACAACTTATTTCTAGAAAACTATTATAGTAAAAAAATTCCATGCCCTAATTCGTTAGAGCATGTCATTTCAAGACCCTGCACTACTATGTGTTTAACCCCCTTTGCAGGGATTAAACACACAGTAGTGAAGGATCAATACTGTTAAGTCCTTAATGACCAGTGCTGTACCCTGTACATTGCTGCTGTCCTGGTCTTCATTCTGCCGCAGTCTCGCCACTGTTAGAGTGGGGCAGTGCAGAGAGGCTGATGCACTGTGTCCCTCTCTGCATTGGGTAGCAGTGGTGCTGATCGTTGGTGGTGTGGGAGGGTTAGGAGGGAGGCGGGCGGGCTGCCCATCGCTGTAGGGGATGGGAACGGGTGAGGAGTTCGGGAACAGGAGGAACTGCTACACAGCAGAAATAAACAAACACTGAGACCGGTAGAGAAGGAGAACGTTGTGATAAGAGGGGAGAGAAAGGCCCTAGACAAGGATCGCTTGGTGGGGAGGGTGAGGAGGCCGCTACACATTATTGTTATTATTATTTATTTATTTTAGTAAAAAGTAAAGAAAAAAATTAATATAAACTGGGTAGAGTGGGGAGGGTTAGAGAAGTTTAGGAGAGATCAGGCGGGAGGGTAAGGGGGACTCCTATTCTGCAGAAAATAAGATTAAAACAAAACCTTAATAAGAAAAAAAAAAGAAAAGAAAAAAAAAGCACTGAAACTTCACATTGGCAGACTGTCTGCAAGTACTTAAAGGGACAGTCAACACCAGAATTTTTGTTGTTTTAAAAGATAGATAATTCCTAAATTAACCATTCCCTAGTTTTGCATAACCAACACAGTTATAATACATGTTTTACCTCTGTAATTACCTTGTATCTAAGCCTCTGCAGACTGCCCCCTTTTTTCAGTTCTTTTGACAGACTTGCATTTCATCCAATCAGTGCTCACGCCTTGGTAAATTTACGTGCATGAGCACAATGTTATCTATATGAAACACATGAACTAACGCCCTCTAGTGGTGAAAAACTGTCAAATACAGAGGCGGCCTTCAAGGTCTAAGAAATTAGCATATGAACCTCCTAGGTTTAGCTTTCAACTAAGAATACCAAGAGAATAAAGCAAAATTGGTGATAAAAGTAAATTGGAAAGTTGTTTAAAATGACATGCCCTATTTGAATCATGAAAGTGTTTTTTTTGGCTTGACTGTCCCTTTAAGATGGTGGTGACCAGTGGGGGGTGAGGGAGGGAAGAGAGCTCTTTCGGAGAGATCAGGGGTGGGAAGTGTCAGGTGAGAGGGTAGTCTCTACACTATAGCTAAACTTAACCTTACAAGCTACCTTGATTAACCCCTTAACTGCCAGGAATTTCAGAAGTGTGGTGTACAGCTGCAATTAGCGGCCTTCTTATTACCAAAAAGCAATGGAAAATCCATGCATGTCTGCTATTTCTAAACAAAAGGGATCAGAGAGAAGCTTTTACATCCATTTGGGTTATGACTGCACAATCGGTATGTAAATAATTTCAGTGAGAACCCCAAAGTTTGTGAAAAGTTATGATTACATTTTAGAGCGTAACGGTGGCATGAAATATACCAAAATGGGCCTACATCAATATCATGTGTTATCCACAAAAAAAAAAAAAAAAATATATATATATATATATATATATATATATATATATAGTTTTGGTAGGTAAATAAAAAAATAAATAAAAAAAAAGGCTCTTTCGGTTTATATGGATTGATGGCAAAAATGTTAAAAAACAAATCTGATCTTTTGGGCAAGAACCTGGGGTATGCTTGCTTATTGGTGGGTAGATGTAAGCCTTCAATAAGCAAGCGCTATCCATGGTGCTGAACCTACAATGGGCTGGCTGCTAAGATTTACATTCCTGCTTTTAAAATAAAGATAGCAAGAGAACAAAGAAATTTTAATAATAGGAGTAAATTAGAAAGTTGCTTAAAATGTCATGCTCTATCTGAATCATGAAAGAAAAAAAAATCTGGTTCAGTGTCTCTTTAAATGATGAATTAGAGCATGTAAGTTTATGATTATTATAAACCTTTAAATAACTTGGCTAGATTTGCAAAAAATTTGAAAAACCTTCAGTGAAAAAACATTCCAAATTCTTTGGCTATCTTAGGAGCTACTTCACTAAAATACTTAAAGGGCCATAATACCGAAATGTTTAAACACTTGAAAGTGATGCAGTATAGCTGTAAAAAGCTGACTAGAAAATATCACCTGAACATCTCTATGTAAAAAAGAAAGATATTTTACCTCAAAAGTTTCTCAGTAGCCACATCCCATTGTAAAGGACTTCTAAGCAGCAAATCAGTATGTCTGTCCCGGGACAGCTGAAGGAGTGAGCTTTCGTGCACACTCATCTTATTTCCCTATTCAGTGTAAGGAAGTTTACAGTGAAATCTCATGAGATAACAGTGAAATCTCATGAGATAACAGTAAAAGAGTTCATGACCTCAGCACTGTTGATGCGGATTGGCTGCTGTTCATTTCTTCATTTTTTTTTATTATTTTTTTTACCTGCAGCTGGGCAGTAACTGAGTATAAATTTTTAGACAGCACTTACTCTGCTAAGCTGAGGAAATTGTGAGGTAAAATATCTTCCCTTTTTTACATAGAGATGCTCAGGTGATATTTTCCTGTCAGCTTTTTACAGTTATACAGCATCAGTTTCAAGTGATTTAGCATATGAGTATTATGTCCTTTTAACATTTAAGTGAATTAGTTCCATATAATAGGAAATAGATTTCCTATGCTTAATACTGTATATGTTTATAAGGATTCTTAGTGCTATAGAGAAATCTAGTTTTAGATGTAAATCTACTTTTTTTAATGAACATAAAGGAAACAGATGGATTATGGGAAATACAAAGACTTTATTTATGTCATTATTAATTTGTTTATCATCAGTATGACTGTGTCAAAAAGGTCAGTGTTGGAATAAGGACCTTGGACAGCTACATTATATTAGCAAAGAAATCTCCATTAATAATCCTGGTCCCTACTTGCTGAAACCAGGAGAACAGCAGCACTGTCTGGTTTAATCTTCATGAAGAGCTATAAGCTCCTTACAAGTTAGTCTGAGAAAACAATTCATGCACATAACCATTCTGCTACAGGCAGCTTTAGTATAATTACTCTATTAAAATATTTTATACAGAGGATCTTCAGCCAGGACTAAATACTGTATATTAAATGTTACTTGCTGCAGAGAAAGGAAGAGACAATAAATGAAACATGGTTTCATCCATACATAATGCTTGTCAGCATGACGGACACAATAGCTTTGGATCACACAGGTGCATTATAAATTATGTCTATTCAATGTTGCTAGAAGATTGCTCACAGCTGTGCACAAACAATTTGGAATAAAAATGCATAGCAGTTTAGACTATTGAGGGAACATTAGCTTTGCCCATTTTAAGGCAGTAGCATGTATGTTTTTAACAATATTTTATCTATCTCTATCAATCATGTATCATCTATATGGCTCTATCATCTCTCTCTATTCTCTCTCTCTCTCTCTACTTACTCTCTCTCTACCTCTCTCTCTCTCTATATATATATATATATATAAATAAAAACAACAAACAGTGAAGACCCAGGATTTTTCAAAGCAGTGTCAAATTTAATTAACATTTCGGGGATGTTGCTCCCCTTCTTCAGAACAAGCAAATGATGCAAAAACCCCTCTTAAATAAGGCAAACAATTAGACAAGTGATTACCTCCTCCCTATGTTAAGGCGCGAAAATAGATGCAAAACAAACACTGAACAAAATCGCTAAACCGGAAGTGGTATTACAAGCCACTTCCTGTCCGGAGTTATAAACATCAGTAAATCTCAAGCTGTAACATAAATAACACTGGTTCACACAAAAGGAATTAAACTGTTATCCTAGATGCACAGAAGGCTATAACATAACATAAATCAAAGTGTTAAAACCCGGAAGTGACATCACATAAGTTTAACCGGAAATGGGGCAATCTAGAGCATATGTGTGTGTGTACAGAAAGCCGGTGTTCTAAAATAAGTTGTATACCATAAGAATGCGTGCACTACGTCACTTCCAGTGTCGTGAAATCAGCTGTTGGAGGTGTGTGGCGCTCACTGCGCATGCGCAAGAGGCCCAACCTCCTCCAAACAGCTGTTTAAGGCAACTTTATTTTAAAACAACAGGTCGAGGAATTCTATGGGCCGTATTCTTCAACGCGCATGCGTACATGGCCCTACTCCTCACTGATCATATATAAGGCACTAGTGGGGCACTGGAAACACAACCCTATTGGTTGTCAAGAAATTGACTTCACAGACACACAGACCAATCAGATAATGCAGTAACCCTTTTTTCCTATGTATTATATGATCAGACCGTAGTCCGTTTGATTTGCCCACCTCCATTCAATTTCAAAATTAGTCCATTGTGCGCCGCTGACTTGCCGTGCCCAGGAGGGGGGGGGGAGTTGGTGCTTATGGGGCTTATGTAAGTTACACAGGGGGTGCTTATAAGCCCCATCAGCACCCCCTGTAAGCCCTATTAGCACCCCCTGTGTAACTTACGTAAGCCCCATTAGCATCCCCTTGTAACCCCCATAAGCACCCCCCACCCCCAAGTACGGCAAGTTGACAGCATGCAATGTACCAATTTTGAAATTGAATGGAGGTGGGCAAATCAAACGGACTACGGACCGATCAGATAATACATAGAAGAAAAGCGTTACTGTATTATCTGATTGGTCTGTGTAGTCAATGTCTTGACAATCAATAGGGTTGTGTTTCCAGTGTGCCACTAGCGCCTTGTATATAATCAGTGAGGAGTAGGGCCCTGTGCACATGTGAGGCATTGTTTACTCATTGACGATTACGGCCCATAGAATTCCTCGACCCGTTGTTTTAAAATAAGTTGCCTTAAAAAGCTGTTTGGAGGAGGTTGGGCCTCTTGCGCATGCGCAGTGAGCGCCACACACCTCCAGCAGCTGATTCACATCACCGGAAGTGATGTTGGTCACGCATTCTTATACGGTATACAATTTATTTTAGAACACCGGTTCGCGAAACTGGAAGTGGGGCACATTACAGTAACATAATGAGAACAAAGCCTAATCATTACACACTCGATGTAACAAATAGTGAAACCTGGGAGCCAATGATAGTAAAATCAGGATCAAGTGTGGAATTAATGGCTAAATGAGCTGATAGCTCATGCATACTTGGGTAAAATAAATGTGCATCTTATAAATGCAGTGTTTTAAATAAACTCAAAGAGCAAGTATAAAGTAATCTATTACTGGCAATGAACCACAGATCCTGTATAGGAATGTAAAATGGTCTGTGAGGGGAAAAAAGCAAATCTTAAACTTGGAACACTGAAATGGATGAATAGATATCATACATGCGTTATTAAATGCACTGGTATACATGTGTTATTAAATGCACATATCCTCAAAGGGTTACTAAGCAGAAAGGTGTCTCATGTAGTTATAACAGCTAAAATGTAGTTACATGTAACTTACATAAGTGCAAGACCAATATGGGTAATCAGAGGGAACTATTGCATGGAGTATAGATATTCAGTTAGAGGTAGGGTCCACTCCAGGGTCTATAAAACTCTGGGGTAGAGCCAGGAATGGGTGCGATGATGCACATACCTACTGACAAGAGACACCAAGGGACACCCATACACAGATAGAACTTCTGCTGCCCAAACCCATCCGCACAAAGTAAGCTCTATTCACACAAGACTACCTAAATCTGGCATTGAATTTAGTCCCTTTGTAACAATAGTGTCCAGTGTTAAGATCCATTCCACCTCTCTCTTTAGAAGCATCTTGTTCCTATTTTCACCTTTCAAAGGTTTCGGGACGTGGTCAATCAGGATCACTCTTAAAGAAGCCATATGTTTCGCTTCCATCCAGTGGCGTACAACTGGTTGGTCAGAACGTCCCTTTTCAATGTCCTGCCTCATGGCCATCCTGTGGTTCACCATGCATTCCAACATAGTGTTTCCCACATGGACAAAACAACATGTGCACGTAATAGAATGTAGGATGGTGTAATTCTTGTTATTGCATGGTTGGTTAAACTTCTTTGTGGCAATTAAGCCATTACATGTAGTGCAGTTTGGACACTTTTAGCAGCCTCTGATATTGGTTGTAGTGGCGACTTCGTATGAATGTATAGGGTCAGTTCTGACCAAAAGGTCTCGGATATTGGCATTACATTTATAACCCACCATGGGGGTGATTGATTTGGCAAACGTCAACTTGGGATCAGAGTGGAGGATAGTCCAGTGTTTTTTTTGCTATTTGGCCCAATTGTGTTGTGTTAGGAGCAAATGTGGTAGTAATAATCAATATTGATATTTCATCTTTGTTGACATTCAGCTTTTGAAGGACATCGTCTTGGGTAAGTCCCTTGGTTTGTTCAAAGATGGGATCAATCATTTTAGGTTTGTATCGCCTATTGAGGAATTTTGTCTTCATGTCAACTAATTGTTAGACCCCTCTTTCTGTGTTGGAATTGTACAAATCATTTGGGACTCGACAATTCTCTTCGTGAGGGTGGGTGACAGCTTTCAGCTCTAAAAGGAGGGAATTGCAGTATGTAGGTTTTGTGTATAATGTGGTTTCTAGCCTGTCTCCCTACTTAGTGATTAACAGATCAAGGAATTATTGTCAGGGTGTCAGGAATCAGACTGAGACAAGAAGTGCAAAAATGATCACACCTTTATTAATAGCAAAAAATAATTTTAAAAAAGTCCACAAGTCAAATAACAAGCCAGGAATCAAAACCAGAGTTGGTAGTCAGATGAGCAGAGTCAGGAGCCAAAGCGAGTAGTCAGACGAGCCGGAATCAGGAACAAGGGGAACAGCAGAGTCAGGACCAAGCCAGAGATCAGGAACCAGGAGGGACGTCAGACAGCCAGGTAATACACAGGAGCTCTCACAAACAGGTCAGACTACACAAGGGCAAATCATACTGAACAGAGGCCCTTTAAATAATAAGTGATAACATCACAATTCTGAGACTGCATCCTGTCTCACACGGAAGATGTACACCAATCTAGCCATAAAAGGAAGTGCAGGAAATGAGCAGCATCACGCAGTCAGCAAGAGAGGCGATTAAAATGGCTGCCAGCAGCACATGGCAAACAAGGCAGGGAAAAAACCCAGACAGAACCCTCCCCTCAAAGACCCCTCCCCGCGGGAGGACAAAAGGCTTATTGGGGAAACGGGCATGGAAGAAACAGAGGGGGGCGGGATCATGAACATCAGAGGAGGGAACCCCTGAATGCTCCTCTGGACCGTAGCCCCTCCAGTGAACCAAATACTGTTCGCAGCCTCTGAACATGCGAGAGTCAATAATGCTGCTGACCTCATACTGTCAAAGATAGGATGGGGACGAGGCAACACAGTGGTAAACCGATTACAAACCAATGGTTTCAAGAGGGAGACATGAAAAATATTGGAGATGCGCATAGCAGGAGGAAGATCAAGAGCGTAGGCCACAGGATTGACCCGTCTGAGTATTCGAAAAGGACCAACATAACGGGGAGCCAATTTATTGGAAGGCACACGAAGGTTCAAGTTGCGGGAGGACAGCCAAACTCTCTCACCAACCTGGTAGGATACCTACGATCAGCCTGGAACTATTGGCACTGCATAGAACGATGAAGGCAATCCTGAATCTTAACCCACGTGGAACTGAGTTGCCGGAGATGCTCCTCCAAAGCCGGAATACCCTGAGACATGAATGAATCAGGCAACAAGGATGGTTGAAACCCATAATTCGTCATGAACGGGGATAACTTGGAGGAAGCATTAATAGCACTATTACGAGCAAACTCTGCCCAAGGTAACAGTTCAGACCAATTGTTTTGGTGATCTGAGACATAGCAACAGAGGAACTGTTACAGAGCTTGATTAGACAGTTCCGCAGCCCCATTGAATTGAGGGTGATATGCCGAGGAGAAGGAAAGCTGGATGCCCATTTGAGCACAAAAGGAAGCCAAAATCTGGAGACAAACTGGCTACCCTGGTCCGACACTATCTCCTTGGGTAACCTATGTAAATGGAAGACCTCCCGGGCAAAAAATTGAAGCAAGCTTCTGAGCTGTAGGCAACTTCAAGGAAATGCAATGTGACATTTTAGAAAAACTGTCAACCACCATAAGGATAACAGTATTGCCATTGGAAACAGGGAGCTCGACAATGAAGTCCATGGCAAGATGTATCCAAGGACACTCACCATTAGCAATAGGTTGAAGAAGACCCACAGGAAGACAATTGAGGAGTCTTATTCTGTGCACAAACTGAGCAGAAGGGAACATACGCAGCAACGTCAGAACGAAGAGCTGGCCACCAATATTTTCGAGTAACAGGCCAAATCATTTGGTTCTTGTCTGGATGACCTGCGGCTTTAGGATAGTGGTAAGTGTGCAAAAGTTTAGTTTGAAGATTCTCAGGAACAAAACACTTACCACTAGGTTTCTCAGGAGGTGCATTGGATTGGGCAGCCAGGATCTCCTTCCCCAAGGGAGAAGTCAAATTAATACATATGGTAGCCAAAATATGGTCAGGAGGTATAACTGAAGTAGGTACAGACTCCTCCTTGAACAGAGGCGAAAATTGTCGAGAGGGGGCATCAACCCTAACATTCTTACTACCAGGCAGGTAGACCACCACATAATTAAACCGAGACAAAAATAGCAACCATCTGGCCAACAAACGTTTTGCTTCAGATAGATAAGTTAAATTCTTGTGGTCAGTAAGAATGAGCACTGGCACACTAGTACCCTTGAGAAGATGCCTCCATTCCTTGAGTGCCAAAATTATGGCCAGTAATTCCCTGTCACCAATTTCATAATTGCACTCCACTGAAGACAATTTCTTAGAGAAGAACCAACACGGATGCAATGAACCGTCAGGTGTAGGACGTTGAGACAAGAGGGCACCTACTCCAGTTTCAGATGCATCGACCTCAAGAATGAAAGGCAGGACAGGGTTAGGATGAGCCAGAACTGGAGTGGCAGCAAAGGCAGTCTTAAGATCATCAAAGGCCTTAATGGCAGTAGGTGACCAATGGAGTGGATTATTCTCTTTAAGGGTCATGTCTGTGATAGGTTTGACCAAGGAAGAAAAGTTTTTAATAAACTTTCTATAGTAATTGGCGAACCCCAAAAAACGTTGAATAGACTGAAGACCAACTGGGCAATGCCACTGCAGATAACTTGTCAGGATCCATGGAGAACCCTGCAACGGAGATAACAACATAACCTAGGAAGGTTACTTGAGTCTGATGGAACTCACATTTCTCGAGTTTACAAAACAGGCCATTCTCACGTAGTCTCTGAAGAACCCGTGTAGCATCAGAACGATGAGCCTCAAGTGTGGGTGAGTGTATGAGGATGTCATGTAAGTACACCACAACACACTGTTGCAACATATCTTGTAAGACATTAATAAATTCCTGGAAAACAGCAGGAGCATTACATAGGCCAAAGGGCATTACAAGATACTCATAATGCCCGCTCCTGGTGTTAAATGCGGTTTTCCATACGTGGCCCTCCTTGATCCTAACGAGATTGTACGCTCCTCTCAAATCAAGTTTAGTAAAGACTTTAGCTCCCTTGAGGCAGTCAAATAGTTCCATAATGAGCGGAATAGGGTAAGCATTCTTAATAGTAAGATGATTAAGACCCCTATAATCGATGCATGGTCTTAACTTGCCACCCTTTTTCTTCACAAAGAAGAAGCCAGCCCCTGCAGTAGATCAATATTTGCGGATGATCCCCTGCGACAGAGCATCGGCAACATACTCCTCCATAGCACAATTCTCCACAACAGAGGGTAAACCCGGCCCAAGGAGGAATGGCTCCGGGTTGCAGGTCTATGGCACAATTGTAAGACTGGTGAGGAGGCAACGTACCAGCACGCACCTTGTCAAAAATGTCTAGGAACTCTCGGTACTCCTCTGGCAATTGAGATACCGAAGCCGTGCACAAGACTAACTGGTTTCCGAAGACAAGTGGAAATACATTGTGGAGACCACGACAAAATTTCGGACCTGCGCCAGTCGAGACTGGGGTTGTGCTTTTGGAGCCAGGGATAACCCAGAATAACCGGAAAATGCGGAGAGTTCATCACCTGGAACTGGAGGGTTTCAAAATGGAGAGCCCCAACAGCCATGGATAACGGAGCAGTTTCATGAGTAAGGAGTGCGGGCTGAAGGGGCCTGCCATCAATGACCTTAATAGCAAGCGGAACGGACCGAGGCAAAAACAGGAATGGAGTACTTTGATACAAAAGCACTGTCGATGAAAGGAAAGGATAACCGTGACCAAAGGTTTATCCTCGTCCCTGGAACCGCTAAAGGAGAAACCACCCAAGGTCTGCCCCCGAAAGTGACCTTAGGTGTGAGGGTTTGCCAGCCATGTAGGACAAGACTTCAAAAGGTGGCCCACAATAGAGGCAGATCCCCTACCTCCTCCTAAAGGACCTCTCCGCCGCGGAGAGACGCATGAATTCCAACTGCATTGGCTCAGCAGTACCTGGTGACTCGGGACCAGGAGGCATGGGTGGGAACGAACACGTAGGAGACAACAGAACAGGAGGCTTCCACAAGAGCTCCTTGAAAGAGGGCCTCTCACTTAGTCTGGTGTCAATTAGGATCAAAAAGACACCAATGCCTCAAGATCTTCTGGTAAATCTCTGGCAGCAACTTAGTCTTTAATCGCATCAGAGAGCCCATGAAAGAAGGCTGCAACAAGGGATTAATTGTTCCAACCTACCTCTGCGGAAAGCGTACGGAACTCAATGGCATACTGAGCAACAGATCTTGTACCTTGCTGAATGGACATGAGTCGTTTAGCAGCAGAGGAGGAGCGAGCCGGAACATCAAATACCCTTCGAAAGGAGGCCACAAATTCAGGGTAATTTGAAATCACAGGTTTATTAGTCTCCCACAAGGGATTAGCCCAGGCAAGAGCTGTGTCAGAGTGTAACGAGATGAGAAATCCCACTTTATCTCTCTGCACTGATTAGGATCGCCTCCATATCGCTGAGGTAGAGGTGCAGAACCGGACATGCTCCTGGTAGGACTAGGTACAGCAGCGGAAACAGGAGCAGCCATAACTTGCGGGACACTTTGGTCCAAATGTGCCCTTGCATAATGTCAGGGTGCCAGGAATCAGACTGAGACGAGAAGTGCAAAAATAATCACACCTTTATTAATAGCAAAAAATAATTAAAAAATCCAAGTCAAATAAGCCAGGAATCAAAAAACGAGAGCTGGTAGTCAGACGAGCCGAGACAGGAGCCAAAGCGAATAGTCAGACGAGCCGGAATCAGGAACAAGGAGAACAGGAGAGTCAGGATCAAGCCAGAGATCAGGAACCAGGGAGGACGTCAGACAGCCAGGTAATACACAGGAGCTCTCACAAACAGGTCTGAGACAACGCAAGGGCAAAGCATACTGAACAGAGGCCCTTTAAATAATAAATGATGACATGACCGCTATTAGCCAATCACATATATTCAGTGAATTCTTACACATGCTCAGCAGGAGCTGATGACTCAAAAAGTGTAAATATAAAAAGACTTTCCAATTTATTTCCATTAAAGGGACACTGAACCCAATTTTTTTCTTTTGCGATTCAGATAGAGCATGCAATTCTAAGCAACTTTCTAATTTACTCCTATTATCGAAAGTTCTTCATTCTCATGGTATGTTTATTTGAAAAACAAGAATGTAAGTATAGATACCGGCCCATTTTTGGTGAACAACCTGGGTTGTCCTTGCCGATTGGACAGCACCAATAATCAAGAGCTTTCCATGGTCATGAACCAAAAATGTGCTGAACCAAAAAAGATGCCTTCTTTTTCAAATAAAGATAGCAAGAGAATGAAGAAAAATTGATAATAGAAGTAAATTAGAAAGTTGCTTAAAATTGCATGCTCTATCTGAAACATGAAAGAAAAATTTTGGGTTCAGTGTCCCTTTAACAAAATGTGCACAGTTTAAAATTGCTGCTCTATCTGAATCATGAAAGTTTAATTTTGACTCGAGTGTCCCTTTAAACATGTTTGCAGTGTTATCCTATCACAAAAGGAATGTATTTCTGAGCTGTCAGATACTGCACCTTCATTGACATACTGGGTCAAATTCCAACAAAACAAAAATGTTTTGTAAACAATTTTTATAAAGGGCTTCTGCAGACATTTGTTTTAATGAGACCTTCTGTCTTGCTAAGATTTCTGATTCATATCCTCAAGATGAGGAGGGCAATAAAATCCTTTTAGGGTCTTACAGGTTACTTGTAAGACAAGACAAACACTTCTCATTGTGTTGACTGGTGAATCAATTGCCTCGTTTCACTACCTGCATAAGACTTTCTGATATTACAGACGGCTTCCATCTGTAAGAGGGAATTTATGCGCAGAGAGTGGGTGGGATTCCGCTTACAGCTTCTGTACAATCTGTTTGCCCCTGGGCTTCTCGTATTCTAGTCCGTGACTCAATTTCTAAAGAGAAAACTTACTATTGCAATCGCATAGGATTTTTATTGCTGCATATCCATAATGTATTGAGAGCAATTTAATATTCATAACCAGCCTTCATATCTGATTGTATTTCAAACATTAGCAGTGCATCCAAATGATCCGGTTTAAATCTTCTCGCTTTCCTTATTTTAAGGTTACATACACAAAGGCTTATAGGGCCATGAAACCTTATTTCTTTCCTTAGATTCCTTTTTCTAATTTTCTTCTATCATTAAATGTACTTGGCTCTTTTTATATCCTTTACTGAAAGGCAGATCTGAAGGCTCAGGAGCACACATGTGTTAGGCATACTATATGGCAGCTGTTTTGTAAAACTACTTCTGCATTGTGCTGCCATCTACAGCTCCAAAGCATTTCTTTCAAAACGGTCATAGTTTGCCAGTCATGCGTTCACCACTTATCTAGATATCCTCTTCAACAAAGAACACCATAACAAAGTAAATTAAAAGATATATTTTAAGAAAAATCTCCATCTGAATAATGAAAGAAAAAGGGGGTGGGCTTTGTGTATCTTTATAATCTATAGTTAATGTGCTTCTTAATTGCAAAGTCATGCATGTCTGGTGCTGTTTCTGAACAAAGGGGACCCCATAAAAGCTTTTACAGCCATTTGTCTTATTACTGCAGTAGTTGTGTGTAAATAATTTCAGTGAGAAACCCAGGTTTTTTTTTATATATATATATATATATGATTGTATTTGGCGACCAAATGAGGGCATGAAATATACCAAAATAGGCCTAATTTTGGTTGTCTGCTTCAAAAATGTAAAAAAAAAAAAAAAAAAAAAAAAATACATACTATAATAAAATTTTGAAGAAAAAAAAAACCAAAAAAAAAAAAAAAAACACACTACCTTATGACATTTATTTTTTTATTATGTGCTTAGTGTATAATTTTTGCTAATTTTA
The DNA here is from genome assembly GCF_027579735.1 of Bombina bombina. Taxonomy (NCBI): domain Eukaryota; kingdom Metazoa; phylum Chordata; class Amphibia; order Anura; family Bombinatoridae; genus Bombina; species Bombina bombina. Next base: position 168,922,847 of record NC_069509.1, read on the forward strand.
AAAACAAATAGTGTGACAGAGACAATCAGAAATAGCACAGCAGTTACGCCAAGAACCGGTAGCAGTACCATAGGCAGGTGATTAACATCCGCACGATCTAGACAGAAAGGGGAAAAAGTAAATCATTTTCAGGTATCAGACAATTTCTAGAGCGGCCAATACTACAAAGGATCTGTGAAAGACCTGTGCATTCATTGCTTTCGGGTAGTGACAAACAAGGAAAATGTCGGCTGCCAGCATCATTCAGTTGTAGTCGAATATCTGGATTTCCGCAGATCTGTGTGTGTTGCACTTTCACACGAAGATAACCAGCTCCGAACAGAACCGAATGCTGCTGACATTAGGGGTTTGTTGCTACGCGAAAGCAAATGTCTAATCTGACTTTTTTTTTATTTTAATAAATGTATTACTGGGAAGTGTTTCACTGTGTCCCAATAAAGCAGTGCAAGTTTGGTTAATCAGCAATCAGTCCTTAAGGACCAGTATTACACAGATGTGCACTTTCCAGTTGTCTAACGAAAGACAAATGCACGTGCCTACTATGCATTTGCATTGCTCAAGTGACGTTTTAATGCAAAGTTAAAGGGATACTAAACCCACATTTTTTCTTTCAACATTCAGATAGAAAGTTGCATGCTCTAATTTACTCCTATTAATTTTTCTTCATTGTCTTGGCATCTTTATTTGAAAAGCAGGCATGAAAGCTTAGGACCCGGCCAAATTTAGGTTCAGCACCCTGTATAGCGCTTACTGATTAGTGGCTAAATGTAGACACCAAGTGTTACCCATGTGCTGAACCTAAAATGGGATTTCATTCTTGCCTTTCAAATAAAGTTAGCAAGAAAACAAAAAAAAAAAAAAATGAATAGGAGTAAATCAGAAAGTTGCTTAAAATTGCTGCTCTGATTCATGAAAGAGAAAATGTGGGTTTAGCATCCCTTTAAAAAGGGAAAATAATCATAATTTTGTTCAATTACACCATCTATTTACAATATACTAGTGTGTGTCCTGATGTGTCATTGATATATATCCAATACCTTTAGATATCACAGATCTGTGCAAATTCACAAACAGGACTGGTCCAGGAATGCTCACTAGAGTAGAGTCTCTCTTAAGGCTCCGTTTACCTGTTTAAGAAAACAAACAAATTTTAAAAAAAAAAAAAAAGGGGAGGGGCAATAAATTTGTCAGTTTGTGATAAAATTAATTCGCAAGCTGAGCACTTACCTCTTTTTCTGCGGGACTTGGGACACATTTTAGAACATACAACGTAGTCAGGATTGAGGCTATTACATACTACAGCAACACAATGGAAGTAGATCTATAGGTGGGAGGGGGGCAAATATTAATCATGTTTTAGAGTAGTAACTATATATTACGAGAGAGTGAGCAAGATAGAAAAGATTTAAAGGGACAGCAAAGTCAATAGTAGGCTTCCCTTTCATATTTACTTCTATTTAAAATGTGCTTTTCAACAAATGATACCAAGAGAACAAAGCAAACCTAAGAAGGTTCAAGAGCAGTGATATGGACTAGCTAGTGATTGGTGGCTGCACAAAATATGCCTAGTCAATGGCTAACTATGTGTTAAGCTAGCTCCCAGTAATGATTGCTGCCCGAGTCTACTTTTGGTATGCTTTTCAACTAATGATACCAAGAGTACAAAGCAAATTGGATAAAATACGTACATTGAAAAGTCGCTCTGAAACAAAAAAAAAAATCCAGTTATGAACTTTAGATATGAAACTCAAAATGTCTCACGATTCAGATAGAGCTGAGACACAACTTGCTAATTTACTTCTATTATCATTGTTTCTTCATTCTCTTGGCATCTTGTTGAAGAGCAGGGACGTAAGCTTAGGAGCGTTTCTGGAGCACTATATGGAAGCAGTTTTGCAAGAACACAAGATGGCAGCACTACTTCCTGTCATGTGTTGGAGATACCTAGGTAGGCATCTGTTGCACTAAAGAATAACATGGGAATTAAGCACATTTGTTAAGACTTAATTGGAAAAATTTTAAAATTGTATTTTCTGTTTAAATCACTTCGGAAATGTGTGGGTTTTATATCCCTTTAATAAAAAAAAAAAAGATAGTATAACTGTTTTTAAATTTATCAACCTCTAGTAAACCCCAAAGCTTATTTTTTCCCAACTTCAGTTGTTGCTTGATTTTAGTTGTAAATAAAACCAGCATTGTACATTGTCTATGCTCACACAGGGTTAGGGTGCTCCTGCTCTCTCATTAGACCAGCATTGTGCATTGTCTATGCTCACACAGGGTTAGGGTGCTCCTGCTCTCTCATTAGACCAGCATTGTACATTGTCTATGCTCACACAGGGTTAGAGTGCTCCTGGTCTCTCAGACCAGCCATGTACATTGTCTATGCTCACAGTTAGCGTGCTCCTGCTCTCTCATTAGACCAGCCATGTACATTGTCTATGCTCACACAGGGTTAGGGTGCTTCTGCTCTCTCATTAGACCAGCCATGTACATTGTCTATGCTCACACAGGGTTAGGGTGCTTCTGCTCTCTCATTAGACCAGCCATGTACATTGTCTATGCTCACACAGGGTTAGGGTGCTTCTGCTCTCTCATTAGACCAGCCATGTACATTGTCTATGCTCACACAGGGTTAGGGTGCTTCTGCTCTCTCATTAGACCAGCCATGTACATTGTCTATGCTCACACAGGGTTAGGGTGCTTCTGCTCTCTCATTAGACCAGCCATGTACATTGTCTATGCTCACACAGGGTTAGGGTGCTTCTGCTCTCTCATTAGACCAGCCATGTACATTGTCTATGCTCACACAGGGTTAGGGTGCTTCTGCTCTCTCATTAGACCAGCCATGTACATTGTCTATGCTCACACAGGGTTAGGGTGCTCCTGGTCTCTCATTAGACCAGCCATGTACATTGTCTATGCTCACACAGGGTTAGAGTGCTCCTGGTCTCTCATTAGACCAGCCATGTACATTGTCTATGCTCACACAGGGTTAGGGTGCTCCTGGTCTCTCATTAGACCAGCCATGTACATTGTCTATGCTCACACAGGGTTAGGGTGCTCCTGGTCTCTCATTAGACCAGCCATGTACATTGTCTATGCTCACACAGGGTTAGAGTGCTTCTGCTCTCTCATTAGACCAGCCATGTACATTGTCTATGCTCACACAGGGTTAGGGTGCTTCTGCTCTCTCATTAGACCAGCCATGCACATTGTCTATGCTCACACAGGGTTAGGGTGCTTCTGCTCTCTCATTAGACCAGCCATGTACATTGTCTATGCTCACACAGGGTTACGGTGCTCCTGGTCTCTCAGACCAGCCATGTACATTGTCTATGCTCACACAGGGTTAGAGTGCTCCTGGTCTCATTAGACCAGCCATGTACATTGTCTATGCTCACACAGGGTTAGAGTGCTTCTGCTCTTTCATTAGACCAGCCATGTACATGGTCTATGCTCACACAGGGTTAGGGTGCTCCTGCTCTCAGACCAGCCATGTACATTGTCTATGCTCACAGTTAGCGTGCTCCTGCTCTCTCATTAGACCAGCCATGTACATTGTCTATGCTCACACAGGGTTAGGGTGCTCCTGCTCTCTCATTAGACCAGCCATGTACATTGTCTATGCTCACACAGGGTTAGGGTGCTCCTGCTCTCTCATTAGACCAGCCATGTACATTGTCTATGCTCACACAGGGTTAGGGTGCTCCTGCTCTCTCATTAGACCAGCCATGTACATTGTCTATGCTCACACAGGGTTAGGGTGCTCCTGCTCTCTCATTAGACCAGCCATGTACATTGCCTATGCTCACACAGGGTTACGGTGCTCCTGGTCTCTCATTAGACCAGTCATGTACATTGCCTATGCTCACACAGGGTTAGGGTGCTTCTGCTCTCATTAGACCAGCCGTGTAAATTGTCTATGCTCACACAGAGCTGGGGTGCTCATGCTCTCTCTCTCTCTCCTGGTCTTGTAGCTCTTTGCAAAGGGTGACATTTTGCAACTGTGGTTAAAAATCAGTCATATTTTGAAGACCCAAAGTAAGAGGATTTGGTTTCCAAAAGAGCAATAAGTTAAGTACATATTGCACCAGGCACACAACATATGACCATGGAAGATACTGATGAAGTGCCGTATGGGCAGGAAACGTGTTTAATGAATGCAGTTTGCTGACACTGTTGGTGATGTTAAAACCTATTTTACTATAACTAAATGATGAACTGTCTGACATTAACTATTGTATGCTTTAATTAGTATACTTACCAAGTCTGTTGTAGCTTCACCACTTGACATAAATGCAAAAGTCTTTACTTCAAACCTCTTACGGTATCTTGGTAGCACTACATTTGATCCAACTGGATGAAACACAGTCTGATAGTTATCCTCAAGCGCTTTACATCTGGGGGTTATTATTATCAGCATCATTATACTTTATAAAGTGCATAAATATTCAGCAACATAGTCCATTGGTACAATTGATTTTAGTAAAACAATGATACACTTGTAAAAGACAAGACAGAATTTGACAAACAAATACAGGAGGAATATAGGGCCTTAATCCAGTGGGAAATTACAATCTAGGAGGGGAGGACTGCAAGGGAGAGAAAGATGTTAAAAAGAATTGTATGAGGGTAATCATTTTTATCATTTCCAGCCTACTGTGTTCTTCATAAGTGTGATGCAACCATATCCCTCTAAACACATTGGGCAAAGAGACCACATCTGGTCCCCCCCATCAACCTTATGGAGACTATCCCACAGAAAGAAGATATAGTAACTTTAGTAAAGGGGAGTTTCAGTTATGTGTAGAGGATGGAAGCCAGATTATACAGGGGGATCAAGAAAGGAGTTGGAAGATAGAAGTGGGTTAGGCAGTCAACTAGTTTTTCCAGGAGTTTTGATGTTAGTAGAAGCAGTGGTATGGGGAGGTAGTTTGCAGGAGAATTAGGGTCAAGGGGGGATTTTTGTGTATGGAGTCCCCTTTGCATGTTTGAAAAACAATGGGAATGAACCAGTAGAAAGATAGATTGAAGATGTGAGTAATGGCTGGAGTGAGGGTGGAAGACAGATAAGGTATTAGATGTGAAGTTATAGGGTCTTGATGGGAGGTAGTGAGGAAGAACGTAAGAAAAACCAAACAAACAAAAAAACGTAATTCTTAGTTGCTGGGGGAGAGTTGCAAAAGGGGTGGAGATGGAAGATTGCAGGCTTGTGAGGAGAGGGTGAGGAGAGGGTGAGGAATAGATATAATTTTTTTAAATTATTGTGCCAGGTCTTCAGGAGGAGAGGATGAGGAGAGGGAGAGGATGAGGAGAGGGAGAGGATGAGGAGAGGGAGAGGATGAGGATGAGGAGAGGGAGAGGATGAGGAGAGGGAGAGGATGAGGAGAGGGAGAGGATGAGGAGAGGGAGAGGATGAGGAGAGGGAGAGGATGAGGAGAGGGAGAGGATGAGGAGAGGGAGAGGATGAGGAGAGGGAGAGGATGAGGAGAGGGAGAGGATGAGGAGAGGGAGAGGGAGAGGATGAGGGAGAGGGAGAGGATGAGGAGAGGGAGAGGGAGAGGATGAGGAGAGGGAGAGGGAGAGGATGAGGAGAGGGAGAGGGAGAGGATGAGGAGAGGGAGAGGGAGAGGATGAGGGAGAGGGAGAGGATGAGGAGAGGGAGAGGATGAGGAGAGGGAGAGGATGAGGAGAGGGAGAGGATGAGGAGAGGGAGAGGATGAGGAGAGGGAGAGGATGAGGAGAGGGAGAGGATGAGGAGAGGGAGAGGATGAGGAGAGGGAGAGGATGAGGAGAGGGAGAGGATGAGGAGAGGGAGAGGATGAGGAGAGGGAGAGGATGAGGAGAGGGAGAGGATGAGGAGAGGGAGAGGATGAGGAGAGGGAGAGGATGAGGAGAGGGAGAGAGGATGAGGAGAGGGAGAGGATGAGGAGAGGGAGAGGATGAGGAGAGGGAGAGGATGAGGAGAGGGAGAGGATGAGGAGAGGGAGAGGATGAGGAAGAGGAGAGGGAGAGGATGAGGAGAGGGAGAGGATGAGGAGAGGGAGAGGATGAGGAGAGGGAGAGGATGAGGGAGAGGATGAGGAGAGGGAGAGGATGAGGAGAGGGAGAGGATGAGGATGAGGATGAGGAGAGGGAGAGGATGAGGATGAGGATGAGGGAGAGGGAGAGGATGAGGATGAGGAGAGGGATGAGGATGAGGAGAGGGAGAGGATGAGGATGAGGAGAGGGAGAGGATGAGGAGAGGGAGAGGATGAGGAGAGGGAGAGGATGAGGAGAGGGAGAGGATGAGGATGAGGAGAGGGAGAGGATGAGGATGAGGATGAGGAGAGGGAATGAGGATGAGGATGAGGAGAGGGAATGAGGATGAGGATGAGGAGAGGGAGAGGATGAGGATGAGGAGGAGAGGATGAGGATGAGGATGAGGAGAGGGAGAGGATGAGGATGAGGAGAGGGAGAGGATGAGGATGAGGAGAGGGAGAGGATGAGGATGAGGAGAGGGAGAGGATGAGGATGAGGATGAGGAGAGGGAGAGGATGAGGATGAGGAGAGGGAGAGGATGAGGATGAGGAGAGGGAGAGGATGAGGAGAGGGAGAGGATGAGGAGAGGGAGAGGATGAGGAGAGGGAGAGGATGAGGAGAGGGAGAGGATGAGGAGAGGGAGAGGATGAGGAGAGGGAGAGGAGAGGGAGAGGATGAGGAGAGGGAGAGGATGAGGAGAGGGAGAGGATGAGGAGAGGGAGAGGATGAGGAGAGGGAGAGGATGAGGAGAGGGAGAGGATGAGGAGAGGGAGAGGATGAGGAGAGGGAGAGGAGAGGAGAGGATGAGGAGAGGGAGAGGATGAGGAGAGGGAGAGGATGAGGAGAGGGAGAGGATGAGGATGAGGATGAGGAGAGGGAGAGGATGAGGATGAGGAGAGGGAGAGGATGAGGATGAGGAGAGGGAGAGGATGAGGATGAGGATGAGGAGAGGGAGAGGATGAGGATGAGGAGAGGGAGAGGATGAGGATGAGGAGAGGGAGAGGATGAGGAGAGGATGAGGATGAGGATAGGAGAGGATGAGGAGAGGGAGAGGATGAGGAGAGGGAGAGGAAGAGGAGAGGGAGAGGATGAGGAGAGGGAGAGGATGAGGAGAGGGAGAGGATGAGGATGAGGATGAGGAGAGGGAGAGGATGAGGATGAGGATGAGGAGAGGGAGAGGATGAGGATGAGGAGAGGGAGAGGATGAGGATGAGGAGAGGGAGAGGATGAGGAGAGGGAGAGGATGAGGATGAGGAGAGGGAGAGGATGAGGAGAGGGAGAGGATGAGGAGAGGGAGAGGATGAGGATGAGGAGAGGGAGAGGATGAGGAGAGGGAGAGGATGAGGATGAGGAGAGGAGAGGATGAGGAGAGGGAGAGGATGAGGAGAGGGAGAGGATGAGGATGAGGAGAGGGAGAGGATGAGGATGAGGATGAGGAGAGGGAATGAGGATGAGGATGAGGAGAGGGAATGAGGATGAGGATGAGGATGAGGAGAGGGAGAGGATGAGGATGAGGAGAGGGAGAGGATGAGGATGAGGAGAGGGAGAGGATGAGGATGAGGAGAGGGAGAGGATGAGGATGAGGAGAGGGAGAGGATGAGGATGAGGAGAGGGAGAGGATGAGGATGAGGAGAGGGAGAGGATGAGGATGAGGATGAGGATGAGGAGAGGGAGAGGATGAGGAGAGGGAGAGGATGAGGATGAGGAGAGGGAGAGGATGAGGATGAGGAGAGGGAGAGGATGAGGATGAGGAGAGGGAGAGGATGAGGATGAGGAGAGGGAGAGGATGAGGATGAGGAGAGGGAGAGGATGAGGATGAGGAGAGGGAGAGGATGAGGATGAGGAGAGGGAGAGGATGAGGATGAGGAGAGGGAGAGGATGAGGAGAGGATGAGGATGAGGATAGGGAGAGGATGAGGAGAGGGAGAGGATGAGGAGAGGGAGAGGATGAGGAGAGGGAGAGGATGAGGAGAGGGAGAGGATGAGGATGAGGATGAGGAGAGGGAGAGGATGAGGATGAGGATGAGGAGAGGGAGAGGATGAGGAGAGGGAGAGGATGAGGAGAGGGAGAGGATGAGGATGAGGATGAGGATGAGGATGAGGATGAGGAGAGGGAATGAGGATGAGGATGAGGATGAGGAGAGGGAATGAGGATGAGGATGAGGATGAGGAGAGGGAGAGGATGAGGATGAGGAGAGGGAGAGGATGAGGATGAGGAGAGGGAGAGGATGAGGATGAGGAGAGGGAGAGGATGAGGATGAGGAGAGGGAGAGGATGAGGATGAGGAGAGGGAGAGGATGAGGATGAGGAGAGGGAGAGGATGAGGATGAGGAGAGGGAGAGGATGAGGAGAGGGAGAGGATGAGGAGAGGGAGAGGATGAGGAGAGGGAGAGGATGAGGAGAGGGAGAGGATGAGGAGAGGGAGAGGATGAGGAGAGGAGGAGGAGAGGAGAGGATGAGGAGAGGGAGAGGATGAGGAGAGGGAGAGGATGAGGAGAGGGAGAGGATGAGGATGAGGATGAGGAGAGGGAGAGGATGAGGATGAGGAGAGGGAGAGGATGAGGATGAGGAGAGGGATGAGGATGAGGATGAGGAGAGGGAGAGGATGAGGATGAGGAGAGGGAGAGGATGAGGATGAGGAGAGGGAGAGGATGAGGAGAGGATGAGGATGAGGATAGGGAGAGGATGAGGAGAGGGAGAGGATGAGGAGAGGGAGAGGATGAGGAGAGGGAGAGGATGAGGAGAGGGAGAGGATGAGGATGAGGATGAGGAGAGGGAGAGGATGAGGATGAGGATGAGGAGAGGGAGAGGATGAGGATGAGGAGAGGGAGAGGATGAGGATGAGGAGAGGGAGAGGATGAGGAGAGGGAGAGGATGAGGATGAGGAGAGGGAGAGGATGAGGAGAGGGAGAGGATGAGGAGAGGGAGAGGATGAGGAGAGGGAGAGGATGAGGATGAGGAGAGGGAGAGGATGAGGATGAGGATGAGGAGAGGGAGAGGATGAGGATGAGGAGAGGGAGAGGATGAGGATGAGGAGAGGGAGAGGATGAGGATGAGGAGAGGGAGAGGATGAGGATGAGGAGAGGGAGAGGATGAGGATGAGGAGAGGGAGAGGATGAGGATGAGGAGAGGGAGAGGATGAGGATGAGGAGAGGGAGAGGATGAGGATGAGGTTGAGGATGAGGAGAGGGAGAGGATGAGGATGAGGAGAGGGAGAGGATGAGGATGAGGAGAGGGAGAGGATGAGGATGAGGAGAGGGAGAGGATGAGGATGAGGATGAGGAGAGGGAGAGGATGAGGATGAGGATGAGGAGAGGGAGAGGATGAGGAGAGGGAGAGGATGAGGAGAGGGAGAGGATGAGGAGAGGGAGAGGATGAGGAGAGGGAGAGGATGAGGAGAGGGAGAGGATGAGGAGAGGGAGAGGATGAGGAGAGGGAGAGGATGAGGAGAGGGAGAGGATGAGGATGAGGATGAGGAGAGGGAATGAGGATGAGGAGAGGGAATGAGGATGAGGAGAGGGAATGAGGATGAGGAGAGGGAGAGGATGAGGAGAGGGAGAGGATGAGGATGAGGATGAGGAGAGGGAGAGGATGAGGATGAGGAGAGGGAGAGGATGAGGATGAGGAGAGGGAGAGGATGAGGATGAGGAGAGGGAGAGGATGAGGATGAGGAGAGGGAGAGGATGAGGATGAGGAGAGGGAGAGGATGAGGAGAGGATGAGGATGAGGATAGGGAGAGGATGAGGAGAGGGAGAGGATGAGGAGAGGGAGAGGATGAGGAGAGGGAGAGGATGAGGAGAGGGAGAGGATGAGGATGAGGATGAGGAGAGGGAGAGGATGAGGATGAGGATGAGGAGAGGGAGAGGATGAGGATGAGGAGAGGGAGAGGATGAGGATGAGGAGAGGGAGAGGATGAGGAGAGGGAGAGGATGAGGATGAGGAGAGGGAGAGGATGAGGAGAGGGAGAGGATGAGGAGAGGGAGAGGATGAGGAGAGGGAGAGGATGAGGATGAGGAGAGGGAGAGGATGAGGATGAGGATGAGGAGAGGGAGAGGATGAGGATGAGGAGAGGGAGAGGATGAGGATGAGGAGAGGGAGAGGATGAGGATGAGGAGAGGGAGAGGATGAGGATGAGGAGAGGGAGAGGATGAGGATGAGGATGAGGATGAGGAGAGGGAGAGGATGAGGATGAGGAGAGGGAGAGGATGAGGATGAGGAGAGGGAGAGGATGAGGATGAGGAGAGGGAGAGGATGAGGATGAGGATGAGGAGAGGGAGAGGATGAGGATGAGGATGAGGAGAGGGAGAGGATGAGGAGAGGGAGAGGATGAGGATGAGGAGAGGGAGAGGATGAGGAGAGGGAGAGGATGAGGAGAGGGAGAGGAGAGGGAGAGGATGAGGATGAGGAGAGGGAGAGGATGAGGATGAGGATGAGGATGAGGATGAGGAGAGGGAATGAGGATGAGGATGAGGAGAGGGAGAGGATGAGGATGAGGAGAGGGAGAGGATGAGGATGAGGATGAGGATGAGGAGAGGGAGAGGATGAGGATGAGGAGAGGGAGAGGATGAGGATGAGGAGAGGGAGAGGATGAGGATGAGGAGAGGGAGAGGATGAGGATGAGGATGAGGAGAGGGAGAGGATGAGGAGAGGGAGAGGATGAGGAGAGGGAGAGGATGAGGAGAGGGAGAGGATGAGGAGAGGGAGAGGATGAGGATGAGGATGAGGAGAGGGAGAGGATGAGGAGAGGGAGAGGATGAGGAGAGGGAGAGGATGAGGAGAGGGAGAGGATGAGGAGAGGGAGAGGATGAGGAGAGGGAGAGGATGAGGAGAGGGAGAGGATGAGGAGAGGGAGAGGATGAGGAGAGGGAGAGGATGAGGAGAGGGAGAGGATGAGGAGAGGGAGAGGATGAGGAGAGGAGAGGATGAGGAGAGAGGATGAGGAGAGGGAGAGGATGAGGAGAGGGAGAGGATGAGGAGAGGGAGAGGATGAGGAGAGGGAGAGGATGAGGATGAGGAGAGGGAGAGGATGAGGATGAGGAGAGGGAGAGGATGAGGATGAGGAGAGGGAGAGGATGAGGATGAGGAGAGGGAGAGGATGAGGAGAGGGAGAGGATGAGGATGAGGAGAGGGAGAGGATGAGGATGAGGAGAGGGAGAGGATGAGGAGAGGGAGAGGATGAGGAGAGGGAGAGGATGAGGAGAGGGAGAGGATGAGGAGAGGGAGAGGATGAGGAGAGGGAGAGGATGAGGAGAGGGAGAGGATGAGGAGAGGGAGAGGATGAGGAGAGGGAGAGGATGAGGAGAGGGAGAGGATGAGGAGAGGGAGAGGATGAGGAGAGGGAGAGGATGAGGAGAGGGAGAGGATGAGGAGAGGGAGAGGATGAGGAGAGGGAGAGGATGAGGAGAGGGAGAGGATGAGGAGAGGGAGAGGATGAGGATGAGGAGAGGGAGAGGATGAGGATGAGGATGAGGAGAGGGAATGAGGATGAGGATGAGGAGAGGGAATGAGGATGAGGATGAGGAGAGGGAGAGGATGAGGATGAGGATGAGGAGAGGGAATGAGGATGAGGATGAGGAGAGGGAGAGGATGAGGATGAGGATGAGGAGAGGGAGAGGATGAGGATGAGGATGAGGATGAGGAGAGGGAGAGGATGAGGAGAGGGAGAGGATGAGGAGAGGGAGAGGATGAGGAGAGGGAGAGGATGAGGAGAGGGAGAGGATGAGGAGAGGGAGAGGATGAGGAGAGGGAGAGGATGAGGAGAGGGAGAGGATGAGGAGAGGGAGAGGGAATGAGGATGAGGAGAGGGAGAGGGAATGAGGATGAGGATGAGGAGAGGGAATGAGGATGAGGATGAGGATGAGGAGAGGGAGAGGATGAGGATGAGGAGAGGATGAGGATGAGGAGAGGGAGAGGATGAGGAGAGGGAGAGGATGAGGAGAGGGAGAGGATGAGGAGAGGGAGAGGATGAGGAGAGGGAGAGGATGAGGAGAGGGAGAGGATGAGGACGAGGAGAGGGAGAGGACGAGGAGAGGGAGAGGACGAGGAGAGGGAGAGGACGAGGAGAGGGAGAGGATGAGGAGAGGAGAGGATGAGGAGAGGAGAGGACGAGGAGAGGAGAGGATGAGGAGAGGGAGAGGATGAGGAGAGGGAGAGGATGAGGAGAGGGAGAGGATGAGGAGAGGGAGAGGATGAGGAGAGGGAGAGGATGAGGAGAGGGAGAGGATGAGGAGAGGGAGAGGATGAGGAGAGGGAGAGGGAATGAGGATGAGGAGAGGGAGAGGGAATGAGGATGAGGATGAGGAGAGGGAATGAGGATGAGGATGAGGATGAGGATGAGGATGAGGAGAGGATGAGGATGAGGAGAGGGAGAGGATGAGGAGAGGGAGAGGATGAGGAGAGGGAGAGGATGAGGAGAGGGAGAGGATGAGGAGAGGGAGAGGATGAGGACGAGGAGAGGGAGAGGACGAGGAGAGGGAGAGGACGAGGAGAGGGAGAGGACGAGGAGAGGGAGAGGATGAGGAGAGGGAGAGGACGAGGAGAGGGAGAGGATGAGGATGAGGAGAGGGAGAGGATGAGGATGAGGAGAGGGAGAGGATGAGGATGAGGAGAGGGAGAGGATGAGGATGAGGAGAGGGAGAGGATGAGGATGAGGAGAGGGAGAGGATGAGGATGAGGAGAGGGAGAGGATGAGGATGAGGATGAGGAGAGGGAGAGGATGAGGACGAGGAGAGGGAGAGGATGAGGATGAGGACGAGGAGAGGGAGAGGATGAGGACGAGGAGAGGGAGAGGACGAGGAGAGGGAGAGGACGAGGAGAGGGAGAGGACGAGGAGAGGGAGAGGATGAGGAGAGGGAGAGGATGAGGAGAGGGAGAGGATGAGGATGAGGAGAGGGAGAGGATGAGGATGATGAGAGGGAGAGGATGAGGATGAGGAGAGGGAGAGGATGAGGATGAGGAGGAGGAGAGGGAGAGGATGAGGATGAGGATGAGGAGAGGAGAGGGAGAGGATGAGGATGAGGAGGAGGAGAGGGAGAGGATGAGGAGAGGATGAGGAGAGGATGAGGAGAGGATGAGGAGAGGATGAGGAGAGGATGAGGAGAGGATGAGGAGAGGATGAGGATGAGGATGAGGATGAGGATGAGGATGAGGAGAGGATGAGGAGAGGGAATGAGGAGAGGATGAGGAGAGGATGAGGAGAGGATGAGGAGAGGATGAGGAGAGGATGAGGATGAGGATGAGGAGAGGATGAGGATGAGGATGAGGAGAGGGAATGAGGATGAGGAGAGGGAGAGGATGAGGATGAGGATGAGGAGAGGGAGAGGATGAGGATGAGGAGAGGGAGAGGATGAGGATGAGATGAGGATGAGGATGAGGAGAGGAGGATGAGGATGAGGATGAGGATGAGGATGAGGAGAGGAGGAGGAGAGGAGGAGGAGAGGAGGAGGAGAGGAGGAGAGGAGGAGGAGAGGAGGAGGAGAGGAGGAGGAGGAGAGGAGGAGGAGGAGAGGAGGAGGAGGAGAGGAGGAGGAGAGGAGGAGGAGGAGAGGAGGAGGAGGAGAGGAGGAGGAGAGGATGAGGAGAGGATGAGGAGAGGATGAGGAGAGGATGAGGAGAGGATGAGGAGAGGATGAGGAGAGGATGAGGAGAGGATGAGGAGAGGATGAGGAGAGGATGAGGAGAGGATGAGGAGAGGATGAGGAGAGGATGAGGAGAGGATGAGGAGAGGATGAGGAGAGGATGAGGAGAGGATGAGGAGAGGATGAGGAGAGGATGAGGAGAGGATGAGGAGAGGATGAGGAGAGGATGAGGAGAGGATGAGGAGAGGATGAGGAGAGGATGAGGAGAGGATGAGGAGAGGAGAGGATGGGATAAGGATAAGGGATAGATATAATTTTTTTAAATTATTGTGCCAGGTCTTCAGCCCCGATGACAAAGAGGGTGGTGCAGGTGGGTAGAGGAGAGAGTTGAAAGTAGAAAAGGGTTTTTTAGGGTTAGAATAGATATGAGAAGAGAAGTAGGTTTGCTTGGCTAAGTGAAGGGTAGATGTGTATGAATTGAGAATGAACTTCTAGTGGATGAAATCAGCTCAGCAGTGCAGGAGCAGTTTTGCAAGTAGCAAGTTTGCTGAGTGCGCCAGGGCTGTAACTGACGGGCATAAGTTTTTGTGCAGTTTAAGAGGAGCAAGAGTGACTAGTGCAGGGGAGAAGAGTATTGCTATAGTGGGCTGTAGCAATATCAGGGCAGGTTATAGTGGAAGTTGTGAGGGAGGATATGTTGAATAAGTTTGGAAACTGAGGATCCACAGCTTTCTACAGGTGAGGGGGCGAGATGGAGAAGTTGGTTTAACCGATACGTTAAGATTATAGGTGAGCAGGTGATGGTCTGAAATCGGAAAGGGATGACAGCTTAAGTCAGATATAGAGCAGAGGTAGGAAGATACCAGGTCAATAGGGTGTCCATCGTGTTGAGTAGAGAATAAGGCGGATGTGGGTGAAAGTTTAGAGGCAGCAGGAGCAGATAGGTTATCAATGTGGATGTTTACGTCCTCCCGTATTAGAGTGGGTATATCTGGAGAGAGAAAGTGAGGAAACCAGGCGGCAAATTTGTCAAGTAATTTGAAGTAGTTTGTCCAGTAGGGTGGTAAGAGACTCCTGGAAAGAGAACAGGGTGAATGCAGGGAACTTCAAAAGAAGGAGATAGATTGGAGCAGAGGAAGGTACTGATAGGTGCAGGAGAGCAAGATCTCAACACTGCCACCATGTCTCTCACCTGGCCTAGCGGTATGGAATAAGTAGAGACCACCATGTGCGAGAGCAGCAATGGAAGCAGTGTCAGAAGAAGCCAGGTTTCAGTAATTGCCAAGAGGTTGAAGGCATTAAAAAGACAAACAGGTCGGGTTGAGATAGAAGCATGAAAAGAAGGGTTAATAAAATATAGTATCACACTTATATGTAATTCTTTTTAGAGCTACAAGGATCCTGGTAAAAACAGATACATTGTTAGGTAGTTTTAGAAGTTCCTTACAGACCATTTAATAAATTCAGGGATTGAAAGGACACAAAGTTAATATAAAAATTATAAGGTTGTACAACATTGTTTCTTACCCATCTACAACAACATTCCATTGTGGCATAGCTTTTGGATCTTGTGACGTCGTTGCCCAACAGTCATCCAGTACCAGTTCAATATTTGGGTCATTGCGATTCAGAAGTTGGACTTCCAAGTATATAGGTTCCCGCAAGGTCTTCACAATGGGATACTGGAAAGCCCCGTAGGCTGTTGTGTAGGAATCATCTTTAAGCAATAAAGTAAAAAATCAGTCATGAAGCAGCATA
The DNA here is from genome assembly GCF_027579735.1 of Bombina bombina. Classification (NCBI taxonomy): domain Eukaryota; kingdom Metazoa; phylum Chordata; class Amphibia; order Anura; family Bombinatoridae; genus Bombina; species Bombina bombina. The sequence goes on from NC_069509.1 coordinate 168,938,205, forward strand.
TGACACCCAGTAATGGAAGACAATCTTAAAAGGGATAGTAAACACCAAAAATGTTCTTGTTTAAAAAGAGATAATCACTTATTCCCCAGTTGTGCATAACTAACAGTAATAGAAATATATTTACCTCTAATTACCTTGTTTCTAAGCTTCTGCTGACTGCATCCTTATCTCAGATCTTTAGACAGAGTTGCATTTCAGGCAATTACTGCTAACTCTTAAATAACTTCATATGTAACATGAACTAACGCCCTCTAGCTGTGAAAAACTGTCAAATGCATTCAGATAAGAGGTGGCCTTCAAGGGATTAGAAATTAGCATATGAGCCTACCTAGGATCAGCTTTCAACTAACAAGAGGAAGCAAATTTGATAAAAGTAAATCAAAAAGTGGTTTAAAATACATGCTCTATCTAAATCATGGTTAATGTGGACTTTACTATCCCTTTAAATTAAGGTAGCATTAGAGTAGATTCCTTGGCTGTCACAAAAGGCTACAATGCCTCACAAAAGTAAGACAGAACCAGCTTGAGAATAAAAAACATCCAAGAATAAAAGGATGTTCCCCCAACTATCCGTCCAATCCAGTCTAAACCAAATCATAATAAGCAGTTTCAAAGACTATGACTTTCAGCCGATTGAAGTTTCACATTAGAGCATGCCAAACACTCATATGGGGTCCATTAGCTGGATAAGTTCTTATAAGAAACACTATTGGCCAGAATATCTTCTCTTTATGTGCCACACAAGTCCTGCAGAAAAAAAAGCAGCTACCATATTTTGGCATGATGGTCATTAGTGCAAGAACAGTGGATACTTTGACTGTTTATCGCTAGTGAGCTATTATTTTACGTTTAGATTCTCAAGTTTATTTTGAGGTTAAGATTTCATATCTTAAAATTACTATGTTTTCTGTTGAGCATACCTGGGTAGATGTTGAAGACCATAGAAAGGGGACCATCACTTTTGGAGGGTTCAAATGGAGGGTAAGTTGCTACATTTACAATCACTTGTTCATCAGATATATGGGTGTACAAACATTGTATGGTCAGCCTGCAACACATGAACCTAAGTCACAAATCTGTACATGTTTATGCTAAAGCTCTTCATTGTAAGAATAAAATGTTAAACGAATGATACAAGTTTAAACCGTAGTATATGTAGTTCTCAGGGGCTCTAATACTGTGCACATTATCATAAAATGAGTCAGAGCCCACACAAAAAAAAAAAAAAATCAAAGAAAAATATGGCCATTGCTTTTTAGAGGGTGGTGCATTTTCTTCTCTGTGTATGCAGTATGCAAAGTGAATGCATAAATTATAAACATTTTAAATAGATAGAGAAATGAGACATTTGTTAACTAGCTTAAATGAACAAAAATGGTACATACTGTAATTGTCAAAGCTGACATATATATAACTTAATTTAACATTTTGAATAGAATCATTTTAGCTAAAATACTTTAAGTAAAAGTTAGTACTGTTGCAACAGCATATGTAGATATGTGCCATGTATGTCCCACACACCTACTTTCAAGCTCTACACCAGCACAGAGAACAAGCAATAGCATTTATGGCAGTTATTTTATTTGTGCTGAAACTGAGCAAGTGTGGTGTGAACATGGTTCACAGCATATGTGCATATGCTGCTGAAACCTTGATAAAAATAGATTTGGGGGTAAATATCTCAACTTGAAATTAGACAGTCACTTCTGTTTTAATAACTATACCCTTATTTAAAAAAATAAAATAAAAAATACAGCCTTAAATATATGCAACTCAAATGCAGAACAGGTATCAATGAAGCAGACTGAGGAGGCTTACCAAGCCCAAATCCAATGCATAAACAGACAATATCCTCCAGCTTCTGGTATTTAAAAATACAGCAATGTTTCAGGCTAGTTCATGCCCTTTATCATGCTGCTTAAAGCATGATAAAGGGCATAAACTATCCCGAAACGTTGCTGTATTTTGGACCCATGTTTGTATAATAAAGGTCATTTTTTAAATACCAGAAGCTGGAGGATATTTATACGGATTTATTTATGCATATACAAACACCCACCTGTACTCACTGTCTCTCGATATTATAGATGGTGGAAAATCTTTCCAGAGTGCATGAATTTCATTCTCATAAATGGCTTTGTTGCCTACAAACTGGGATGAGAAATTTACGAGTTAAATCTTGTGAAGTCAAAAGGAAATACAAAAATTGTAGCCTTACCTTTATTGTAGTTCCACATTCGTTTAAAGGTACATGGAAGGTTAGTTTGTCACTTGAACTCACAGTTGGTTGACATCTACCGTCTCCCAACCGCACGGAATTCAAATCCAGATGAGGGAGGGTGGCTGTAGCGATCACTTCAAAGTTCATGTATGCATCAGATGTACACACTGCGTCTGCAATATGAATGGAATTTTATTTTTGAAGACCATCCTACAAAATCTTGATCATTACTGGAAAGATTTAGGAACTAGGGTTGCCACCTGTCTGGGAAAGACCCGGACAGTTCATGTTTCAATCTGTGTGTCAGGGCTCGAAGCGGAGTCAGGCAGTTCTGTGGGAAACCGCCACAGCCAAAAAAAAAGTTGACGTGGTGCATTTGCAACATACTGCTCGTGAGTGAGGTGGAAAGAGTGAGAGACTGTGTGGAGAAAGAATGAGTGTGGAGAAAAAGAGATAGAGAATATCTATGTTTGTGCTACTATACATAGTTTGTACTCAGTGCAAGAGTGTTCGGGTTTGGCCTGAACTAAACCCAACCACCAGGAACTCCGTTTTAGTAAAAAAAAAAAAAAAAAAATGAACGCTCAATACCAGAAAGGCGCTACTAAGGCAAAGATTAACATGAATAAAAATTAGTGCACATGTATGCAAGATAAGAAAGCATAATTTGTTTCCTACAAAAATTGTTTTTTGGGACAATTATTAAAAAACAACAACATTAAGATAGGAAAGGTTGCAGAATGAATAAAATAAATAATGCAGGGTTGCTTAGAGGGATGGTAAACACCTTTATTTTAGTATGACATTTATATTGCAAAGGTTTTTTTTTTTACTACAGAACTACTTTATTTTGCCCTGTTTTTGTGTAATTTCGTTCTGAATTTTATTATATATTTTTTAAACAAAAACGTACAAAAAAGGACCTTTGATATATACTGAACCCAATGTTTTTCCTTTCATGATTTAGATACAGCAGCAATTTTAAGCAACTTTCTAATTGACTTCTATTATCATTTTTTCTTCATTCTCTTGATATCTTTACTTGAAAAAAGCAGGAATCTAAGTTTACAAGCCAGCCCATCTTTGGTTCAGCACCTGGGTACTGATTGGTGGCTAAATGCAATCTACTGAATCAAAAATGGGCTGGCTCGTAAGCTTACATTCTGCTATTTCGAATAAAGATACCAAGAAAAAGCAAATTTGATGATAGTAGTAGTAAACTAGAAAGTTGCTGCTCTGTCTAAATCAAGAAAAAAAAAAAATATGTTTTCAGTATGCCTTTAATGTGCCCCCCACCCAAAAAAAAAATAATGGATAAGCATCAATCGTCTTAAAACTTTGCACACTAAATTTATCGACCAATCAAGCCTATTCTAGAAGTTTTATAAGTACTGGATTCCCAAACTACACAAAGCACATTTTTTTCTTACCAATTTGTCTCTAAACTTTGCCCAAGACAAGTTTATAACAGCCCAAGCCTATTCTAGAAATTTCATGAGTTATTACTTCTCATACAAATGTTAAAGGGACACTGAACCCAATTTTTTTCTTTTGTTATTCAGATATAGCATGCAATTTTAGGCAACTTTCTAATTTACTCCTATTATCAATTTTTCTTCGTTCTCTTGCTATCTTTATTTGAAAAAGTAGGCATCTAAGCTTTTTTTGGGTTCAGAACTCTGGATAGCACTTTTTTATTGGTGGATGAATTTATCCACCAATCAGTAAGGACAACCCAGGTTGTTCACCAAAAATGGGCCGGCATCTAAACTTACATTCTTGCATTTCAAGTAAAGATACCAAGAGAATAAAGAACATTTAATAGGAGTAAATTAGAAAGTTGCTTAAAAATGTCATGCTCTATCTGAATCACAAAAGAAAAAAAATTGGGTTCAGTGTCCCTTTAAGCCCATTTTTTTGTGGTGTTAAATTTCGCACAGATTAGAATCAATTAACTGTTTCTTAATGCACAAAAATCAAAGTTTGTCACTGCAAAAATCCATTATTGAAGATTCATAAATTTTATTTTTCTCCCTGCAAAATGTATCATGTTAAATAGATTTTTAGGGTGCTTAATACAGAAATGACCTTTAACTAATTTGCCACCACATTTTCCACAATACAAATTTGTGGCTGTACACAGCTAAACAGAAAATGTCAGCCCTTTATATTCAACTGTTTTTATTTTCAAACAGGAGTACAGAGAATGCAGTTGTACATATATGGATGCTAACCACCTCCATGAAGGAGAATACACGGTTTACCTCATCAGCAGATATACGGTCAAACAATGCTGATAGTTTCACATTTTTAAAGTTAGCATTATAGTAACAACAGACCCAGGTTAAGACTTCCCTTGTTCCCAAATATAGAAGATGTCTGTAATAAAGTCTTGTTTACCTATGAAGGTATAGTGTATTTTTTCTAAAGATACGATATGGTCTACTTCTTTCACCCACATGTGTAGACTTCCAGAACCTAGGTATTAGGCGCTTGGCGTAGTTAAGCATACACCGAAATAGCATTCTTCGGTATAAGCAGGATATAGGGGGAGTGTCATGTAGTAAAATCATACTAAGAGAGTGATATTGAGCCCTAATGTAGTGTTGATACATTTGTTGGAAGGGGCATGACCACCAGATATGTGAAAGGGTTCCCGTTCTCTATGCTGGAGGCACTGTGGTGGGAGGAGTTTGGGTATATACTATGGAGTCGGTGCGGGGTTAGATTCCATCTGGATAGTAGCTTGTAGTTCATTCCTGCGAACACTAATGAGAGGGATGATATTTTGGTTTCCACAAAAATGTAACTCCATTGAGCTTCAGTTAGGGCGAGACCAAGTCCTTTTCCCCATTTAGATATATAAGAAGGTTGTTTGGCAGGGTATGAGCCTTTAAGTAATTTGTAGATGATAGAGATGTGTAATGTCAGCCCTTTAAAAAGAGACAAAACCAACATTTGTTCATTCATGATTTAGATAGAATCTAACATTTTAAATAACTTTCTAATTTACTTCTATTAACATATTTTTTTGTTTTCTTGTTATTCATATTTGAAAAACATTAATGTAAGTTCAGGAGTGTGCACATGTCTGCAGCACTATATAGCAGCAGTTTTGCAACAATGTTATACATTAGCAAGAGCTATAGATCTCAGCACTATTTCCTGTCATCTCAGGCATGTGCACTATTTCCTGTCATGTAGTGCTTCCGGCATGTGCACGCTACCTACCTACATATCTCTTCAACAAAGAACATAAGAATTAAAGGGACAGTCTAGGCCAAAATAAACTCATGATTCAGATAGAGCATGTAATTTTAAACAATTTTCAAATTTACTTTTATCACCAATTTTGCTTTGTTCTCTTGGTATTCTTAGTTGAAAGCATAACCTAGGAGGTTCATATGCTAATTTCTTAGACCTTGAAGCCCACCTCTTTCAGATTGCATTTTAACAGTTTTTCACCACTAGAGGGCGTTAGTTCACGTATTTCATATAGATAACTGTGCTCGTGCACGAGAAGTTATCTGGGAGCAGGCACTGATTGGCTAGACTGCAAGTCTGTCAAAAGAACTGAAAAAAGGGGGCAGTTTGCAGAGGCTTAGATACAAGATAATCACAGAGGTTAAAAGTATATTATTGTAACTGTTGGTTATGCAAAACTGGGAAATGGGTAATAAAAAGGGATTATCTATCTTGTAAAACAATATAAAATTCTGGTGTAGACTGTCCCTTTAAACAAATTTGATAATAGAGAATACAATTTTTTTAAAAGCTTCTAATTTACTTTATCTGAATCATGAAAGAAAAAATGTTGGGTTTAATGTCCCTTTAAGTGAAACACTAAATGTTAAAATCTGTTTAATGTGATTAAGCACTGCATGTGCCCAAAAAATGCCTAAACATCTCAAAACTTTGCACCACATAAGTTTATATCTGCCCTAATCTATCCTAGAAATTGCCTGACTTTATAAAGTTAGTTTATATGTTGTGATTATAAAATTATTCTGCAGTTTTTCAAAAATCTAACATGCTGGGTTAGTTTGCATTGAATTAATCATCACCTTGTTTGTGGCAATTATTTTCAATAGTCAAACTTCACCTACCACTTGCTTACTTGTAGGAGCCAATCGGGCAGGGGTCAATTCCAGCGGGAACGGAGTTTCTGCGCTATTTTTGCAGGTGGAACTAAGTTCACTCTTGACAGAGAACAGAAACGCTCCAGTAAACACTACTGCTCGGAGGAGCTGGAGCACAGTCTGGTTAGAGGGATGGTGAGATCCTCTAGTAATGGGCAGTAACATCTTACAATACACTAAATGCAAGCCTGTCAGTGGTCCTGCTGTGTTATTACCCCGCACTGTGTGTAACACATGGTGCTTACAGTATGTGGCTTGCTCTGGGGTTATTTAGCTCCCCTCAGCAGAAATAGGACTATTGCACCTTTAGTGGGTGAGACTTTGTGACAGAGGAGGATTCTCAGGTCCAAAGGCAACCATTTAACCCTTCATTGGTTTTAATTTGCTTTCATTAACCAAAGTGTATAGATTATATAAATACAAATACAGTGTCAGTATAAAACAATATTAATTGTGAGGGGTGTGGAATTCTTAATTAGTTCCTACACTTGTTTTGTAGGACTTAACCCCTGCAATCTGGAATTGTTACTGAGAAAACATAGCCACTGTCATTTTGTTTTTTTCCCCATTTCCTACAAGTTGAACTCTATGGACTTGTTTTTTCCTACCTCAGACATCTATGTTGTCGCTGCGGAATCTAATTAAAGGGCCATTAAACCCACATTTTTTTCTTTAATTAAACATTCCAATTTACTTCTATTATCTAATTTGCTGCAATCTTTAGATATCCTTTGTTAAAGAAATAGCAATGCACATTGGCGAACCAATCACATGAGGCATCTATGTGCAGCCACCAATCAGAAGCTACTGAGTCTATCTAGATATGCTTTTCTGGAAAGAATATCAAGAGAATGAAGCAAATTAGATAAGTAAATTAGAAAGTTGTTTAAAATGGTATACTATCTGAATCATGAAAGAAAGAAAAAAAATAGGTTTCATATCCCTTTAACGGTCCTAATAATTACATGTAGGCAGTTTTTACATTGATTATGTAAATGCCTAAAAAAGAATAAGCGTGATTATTAAAAGGGACACTGAACCCAATTTTTTTCTTTTGTAATTCAGAAAGAGCATGCAATTTTAAGCAACTTTCTAATTTACACCTATTATCAATTTTTCTTCGTTCTCTTGCTATCATTATTTGAAAAAGGCATCTAAGCTTTTTTTGGTTTCAGTACTCTGGACAGCACTTTTTTATTGGTGGATGAATTTATCCACCAATCAGCAAGGACAACCCAGGTTGTTCACCAAAAATGGGCCGGCATCTAAACTTACATTCTTGCATTTCAAATAAAGATACCAAGAGAATGAACAACATTTGATAATAGGAGTAAATTAGAAAGTTGCTTAAAATTTCATGCTCAATCTGAATCACAAAAGAAAATTTTTGGGTACAGTGTCCCTTTAATGATGAGAAAGTAGTTAACAGCAGGCGTAAATGCTCTCTCTATAAAGTCGTGCACTTCAGGAACAAATACAAAAAGGCAGCGTCCGCAAGGTGCATTTGGCCCTTTTTGGAGCCGGATTTATTCTTGTGAAAGTGCAACACGCCAAGATTTGGATTTGCACAGATGTCAGTGTGTGGCACTTTCACAAGAATAAATCCGGCTCTGAAAGAACTCCCAAAGTGCACGGATGCAGATATCTAGTCAATGCCAACATCTGGCACTAGTTGATTTGAATTATATCTACTATAATAGCTGGCTAAACAAAAAAAAAAAAAAGTCCACAACATTTACCCGAAAGTGAGTAAAAACATTAAGCACCCCAAAACAGGCACTTAACAGGATTATAAACTCATTGAAATAAGCATAGTCAGTGATAAACCTTACTTGGGCAAAGATGCAAGGCAATCGATTGACGTTTAAGCATTGTACGGCACATTAAGATGATATAATTAAATGTTTTTGAGTTGGCAAAAATAAACATACATTTTAGTGTGTTTCATCTAAAAGGTCTAAATTGTTTGTATAGATGTGGAGTATAAAACAATATTTCACAATAAAAAAAAATTGAGTAATATTAAAAAGGTAATTTTTGTACATTAAGCGATCCAAACCTCATGAAACTTCTAGAAATGTTCTGTGTCAGTGAGGGTTGAAATTTGGTACCAATTGAGGGGATAGTAAAAAGGTCCATTAAGCACATTTTTGGGGGCGATTAATGTTCAACGTACTTTATTTGCAGTGTTGGAATCCAAAACTCTGGAAGCTTCTAGAATTGGCTTGCAAAGTGATAAACTTAGCTTGTGCAAAGTTGTGCAGCAATTGAGGTTTTAGCAATTTATAAATTAACACCCTGCACCTTTATAAGCGCAAATTGCTAACGCAAGCTCGCAGTAGCAAAAACCAGCCACTTGTAATGGCTGGTTATTTCTCCCGCGCCAGCAAATGGGCAAATTTGTGCTCCACTTGTAATCTTGCCCTAAATATTTAAGGAATTCACCTTTTTAGCTTCATTCAGCCTGACCTTATAAGTAATTAAGTTTATTTAACAGCCCAATTGGATGTATCCCCCCCCCATTTAATTCAAATAGAATGCATTATCTATAATACTACTTACTAAAAACAGGATCACCCCTTTCATAACATTCTGGGGTACTCAGCATGGGGACTACTAAGCCTTCTACACTGAAGGTCATCAATAGAGAAGGTATGTAATACCGGACACTTGCAGCTGTACGGTCAACCTGCAGAGAGAAGAGACTTCATCTTGTGCCAAGTAACTCAAAAACTCATAATATGGTATTTCTACAAACCAGTAACAAAGTCAGACAGCTGTAGAGCATAAATGAGAAAACTCAAACGCGTGTCACGGTCCCCTGATTTCACGCCCCCCTCCCCCTAGAGGGGAGTGGAAATAGAAAAGGTACAATAATATAATTGTAGTGAGATACAATATATAGTTAAAGTATGTCAAAATCAAACATGGTTCAGATAGAGCTTGAAATTTTAGGACAGATTTCAATTTAGTTATGTCATCAATGGACTTTATTTTCAAATGATACTACGAACACTTAGGTATGCTCAGAAGCATCAATGCACTACTGGGGACTAGCTGCTGATTGGTGACTGCTCTTATATACCTCATTATTGGCTCACCATATGTTCAGCTAGCTCCCAGTAGCTAACTCCTGCAAAGGCATTAAATCTAAAAGTTAAACAAATTATATACAAGTAATCAGGGGTCAAGTCCAGTGAGAATGCATGGGAACGGAGTTCCTGCACTATTATTGCAGGAGGTTCTAATTTCCCCCTGGACAGAGAACAGAAACACTTCAGTAAACACTGCTGCTGCTGGGTGGAGCTGGAACACAGTCTGGTTAAATGGATAGTGAGATCCTCTAGTAATAGGCAGTAATACTAAATGCAAGACTGTCAGCGGTCCTGCTGCGTGATTACCCCACAATGTGTGGAACACACAGAGGCCTACTTATCAAGCCGTCAACTTGCTTGCATTCGACGGCACCAATACGCTCGCCTAACATCGCCGCCTCTGACCTGAATACGTTCTTCAAAGTTACCAAAAAAGCGGTCAAAAAGCCGCACACCAAGTACGGGGCGATGAGCAGCGGACTGAACTAAACAGTCATCAATCTCGCTGCTATTCGGCTTTTTCACAGCTTTATTTGTATACTGTCACTAAACACCCACACTATACTACACTGTTTTACCCCTATCCCGCTGCTCCCGGACCCCACCGCAACTAAATAAAGTTATTTAACCCTAAACCGCCACTCCCGGAGCCCACCGCCACTCTAATAAACGTATTAACCCCTATCCCGCTGCTCCCGGAGCCCACCGCCACCTACATTATATTTATTAATTCCTAATCTGCCACCCCCTACACAGTCGCCACCTATATTATACTTATTAACCCTTAATCTGCCACCCCACCACCTACATAAAATGATTAACCCCTATCCCACCACAACTAAAGTTATTAACCCCTAAACCTAACAACCCGCTAACTTTATATTATATATTAACTCATCCCTATCTTATAATTTAAGATTAACTTCAGAATTAAACTATTTTAAACTAATAATTAATCTACACTAATTTTTATAATCAAATTACATTAAACTATATTAAATTAATAATTATCTACCCTAATTACATTAAACTACAAATTAAACTATATTATATATTTAGAAACTTAACCCTACTCAAATAATTTAAATCTAAAAAAATTGCTAAGTTACAAAAAAAAAAAACACTAAATTACAAAAAATAAAGAAATTATCAAAGATTTAAACTAATTACACAAACTAAGGGCCCTATGAAAATAAAAAAGCCCCCCCCCCAATAAAGACCCCTAACCTACAATAAACTACAAATAGCCCTTAAAAGGGCCTTTTGCTGGGCATTGCCCCAGAGAAATCAGCTCTTTTACCAGTAAATAAAAAATAGAAACAACCCCCCCAACATTAAAACCCACCACCCATACAACCAACCCCCCCAAATAAAACCCTAACTAAAAAAACCTAAGCTCCCCATTGCCCTGAAAAGGGCATTTAGCTCTATTGCACCCAAACCCTAATCTAAAAATAAAACCCACCCAATAAACCCTTAAAAAATCCTAACACTAACCCCTGAAGATCGACTTACAGTTTTGAAGATCCGACATCCATCCTCCAAGAAGCCGGCAGAAGTCCTCATCGAAGCCAGGAGAAGTCTTCATCCAAGCGGCCGAAGACTTCATCCAAGCCCACAGAAGTCTTCACCCAGACGGCATCTTCTATCTTCATCTATCCGGCGCGGAGCATCCTCTTCTTCCGACGACTCCCAACGAATGAAGGTTCCTTTAAGTGACATCATCCAAGATCCAATCGGAATCTAATGGACACCATCTTGGATGACGTCACTTAAAGGAACCTTCATTCGTCGGGAGTTGTCGGAAGATGAGGATGCTCCATGCCGGATGTCTTGAAGATGGACCCGCTCCTCGCCGGATGGATGAAGATAGAAGATGCCGTCTGGGTAAAGACTTCGGCCGCTTGGATGAAGACTTCTCCCGGCTTCTTGGAGGATGGATGTTGGATCTTCAAAACTGTAAGTCGATCTTCAGGGGTTAGTGTTAGGATTTTTTAAGGGTTTATTGGGTGGGTTTTATTTTTAGATTAGGGTTTGGGTGCAATAGAGCAAAATGCCCTTTTAAGGGCAATGCCCATCCAAATGCCCTTTTCAGGGCAATGGGGAGCTTAGGTTTTTTTTAGTTAGGGTTTTATTTGGGGGGTTGGTTGTGTGGGTTTTATTGTTGGGGAGTTGTTTGTATTTTTTGTTTACTGGTAAAAGAGCTGATTTCTTTTGTGGCAATGCCCCGCAAAAGGCCCTTTTAAGGGCTATTTGTAGTTAATTGTAGGTTAGGGTTTTTTTATTTTGGGGGGGCTTTTTTGTTTTCATAGGGCCCTTAGATTAGGTGTAATTAGTTTAAGTCTTTGATTATTTATTTTTTATTTTTTTGTAATTTAGTGTTTATTTTTTTGTGTAACTTAGTGTTTGTTATTTTTTGTAATTTAGTTATTTTTTAGTGTAGATTTACATTATTTAAGTAGGGTTAGGTTTCTAAATATATAATATAGTTAATTTAATTTGTAGTTTAATGTAATTTGGTATAACAGTTAAGGTAGATTAATTATTAATTTAATATAGTTTAATGCAATTTTAGTATAACAGTTAGTGTAGATTAATTATTAGTTTAATATAGTTTAATTTAATTCTAAAGTTAAGCTTAAATGTATTATAAGATAGGGATGAGTTAATATTTAATATAAAGTTAGTGGGTTGTTAGGTTTAGGGGTTAATAACTATTTAGTTGCGGTGGGCCCCGGGAGCGGCGGGATAGGGGTTAATAACTATGTAGGTGGTGGCGGCGGTGTAGGGGGCGACAGATTAGGGGTTAATAAGTATAATGTAGGTGGCGGTGGTGTCGGGGCAGCAGATTAGGGGTGTTTAAACTCTGGGTACATGTTAGGGTGTTAGGTGTAAATGTAACTTATTTTAGCATAGAAATCAATGGGATATCGGGCAGCAGCGAACATGAGCTTTCGCTGCTTTCAGACTCCCATTGATTCCTATGACATCCGCTGCCTCCAGGGCGGCGGATTGAAAACCAGGTACGCTGAGCCGGAATAGGGGCGAGCGTACCTGGTATAAATTTGATAACTTGCAAAAGTAGTCAGATAGTGCCGAATTTACATTCGGAACATCTGTAGTGACGTAAGCATCGATCTGTGTCGGACTGAGACCGGCGGATCGTATGTTACGTCACAAAATTCTACTTTTGCCGGTCTGTAGGCTTTGATAACCAAGGGGAATCAGGCTCGCCACAATTACGTTGCGGAATTCCAGCGTATTTGCCGTTGACTGATTGATAAATAGGGGCCACAGTGTTTACATTTCTGCGTGGCTTGTTCTAGGATTATTTAGCTCCTCTCAGCAGAAATAGGACTATTGCACCTTAAATGGGTGAGACTCTATGACAGAGGAGTCTCAGGCCCAAAGGCATCCATTTAACCCTTCATTGGTTTTAATTTGCTTTCATTAACCCAAGTTGTATAGATTATATACCTATAAGTACAGTGTGTACATACACATATATACACCTGTCAAGTCCAAAGTTATTTATTTTTATTTATTTTTTTAAATATTGCCAGCAATAGTCTAAAAAGGTACCAACATCTCTTCTGGATAGTGTGGGTTTACCAATTCCATCACTTAAGACATCTATGGAGATGCGCAGTAAAAAATCAAGTCAGATATAGATCAAACTCTAAGCTGAGGGTGGGATGATATTATTAAATATTATAATATTATAATAATAATAAACTTTACAGCAGAATTTTGGATTGCACTGGAGCAGAACGAACACAATTTCTCTCATTGCGCTATCCATTTAAAAGTATAGGGGATGCTCTTTCGGGCGTGTTAAGATGCTCTGGCTAAAAAAAATTAACAATCCACTTTTAAATTCCTGACTTGTGTGTTTGTTTGCACAAATGATCTAGCACCCTGTGCTATAGAATGCGCTCCACTTGTTATCTAGCCCATAGTGCTCAATACACGTTCACACTAATACTAAACCACTGGTTTTCAAACCTCTCCTCAGGCCTCCCCAACAGGACAGGTTTTCAGGATTACCATTGGATGAGAGCCGGTGAAATAACCATGGTTACTAATCAGCTGATTATTTCACCTGTGCTCCAGTTATGATATCCTCTAAATGTGGCCTGTTAGGGAGACCTGATGACAGATTTGAAAATGTGCTGAACCATTAAGGTTTCATTTTGACTTTCATGTTCCTTTTATCTTCAAGTGAAAAAGTACTATGCCTTTATGTAAGCCGATCTACCTGTAGAGTACTCTTTTTAATAAAAAGATGGATTCCACCTCGTGTGTCCACAGCAATTCCATTTGTTTGGAGAACAGACGTCGTCATGGGAAGGTCTATATTATTTAGAGATATACCTATTAGGGTACTGCCGAAGTCTGGAATCAGAATAGTCATGTGTGTTGCATTGCATTGGGGAGGCCCTGGAAGAAAAATTACAGTTTAAGAAAAAACATTTGCTGATGTCTCTTGAGGGGAAGGATTAAAGGAAGCCTATCCCTGAAATATTTACCTGTGCAAAACATTGTTGCGTCGATTATGATATTTGGTGAACGATAGCGAGAGGACAGGTGAATGTCTCCCAAATATAAAACTTGGTTTTCCATCTACATCAAAGTAAATCACATGTTTTATTACAGAAAATTAAATTCCGATTGTCAAATTTTATGTTTTGATACACACACATTTATCTCTTAAAGGGACACTCAAGTCAAAACTAAAAAAAGTTTCATGATTCAGATAGAAAATTAAATTTTAAACAACTTTGCACATTTTGTTAATGGAAGTAAATTGGAGGGTTTTTTGTTTGTTTTTTTTGTTTTGTTTTTTAAATGTTTACACCTTTTAAATCACCAGCTCCTACTGAGCATGTGCAAGAATTCACAGAATAAACTTATATGCGTTTGTGATTGGCTGATGGTTGTCACATGATACAGTGGAAATAAAACAAAATTTTCGAACAAATTTCAAAGTTATGTCTACTACTCATTAGACGTACAGACTATTGCATTGGCTTTGCAAATCTACTGTATATACTGGTCCTTTAAATATGAGCTTACCTTTAATACTTTTATACCAGTTGCATGGAGAGAAGCGGTGAGAATCAGATTAGATGGATCACTAGTCAGTGTATAACCTGCTTCTGCAGTTTGGGATGCATTTAGTTTCAAGGTCCTTGTGTCATCTGTTACAATAACGATCCAATAAGAGGGCTCGACAGGAACAGTCAGCATCTGCAAGAACATGGTTAAATGCGTTTTAACAAGTTTACCTACACACTCAGTGTGGGAAGTTATCACTACTAGTTTATTATCCATGGGAGTAGAGGGGGGGGGGGGGGTATTAGTAATCCACTAAAGTTAAAGATGGGGAGGGAAGGGTCAATATTTTTAATTCTTTTTTTAAAACAGTTCTGCTGCAACTTTTCACTTGTCTAGGTCAGGACACACACGCCAAAAGGTTCTATAAATCTGTAAAAACTAATTTTGTAAGAAAAGGAGGGGTCCATTGTTTTTCAGTCCAAGGTTACACAGCTTGAGTTAGTTTATCTTATCTCCTCTGCTGTGGCCAATAGGAGACACATGTGTTTGCTTGGCCAGTGTAGTAGCTCATTTTGTTGCAGGGTTAAAATTTCAAGAAAAAAAAATATTTTTAGAATTAAAATTACAGAAAAAAGTAATCAATAGATAAAATATTGCAAAGTTTGTTTTTTTCACATTAGATATTTTCTATGAGGAATTAAAAATTTTCCTTTAAAGGGACAATCAACACAAAAACTTTATTAACGCCTTAACTACCCATTCTCTAGCTTTGCACAACCAACATTGTTATATTAATATACTTTTATAACATGTAAACCTCTAAATTTCTGCCTGCTTCTAAGTCACTACAGACAGCCTCTTATCACATGACTATTAGCTTTTCACAACAAGAGACTGATAGTTCATGTGGGTCATATACATAAAATTGTGATCACACCAATGGGTTGTGGATGACTACACCGATTGGCTAAAATGCAAGTCAGTCAATAAATAAATAGCTGTGTGATCAAGAGAGGCTTAGATACAAGGTAATCAGAGGTAAAAAGTAGATTAATAGAACCATGCTGGCTGTGCAAAACTGGGGAATGGGTAATAAAGGGATTATTTATCTTTTTAAAAGTATAAACATTTTGGAGTTGACTGTCCCTTTAAGAAAAAGAATGACAAATCTGTGCAAAAAAAAGGAGCAGCACGTAGTTATTACTTACCCCATTGCTGAGGCCAGTAAGTTTCCGCGATATTCTTACCTAGCATGGAAGAGATGAACAGCGATTACAGACCTAGCACAGCATCTCCCTACAACGTTTTGATAAGTAAGAGACTTACTGACATGAAGTCCTTTGTACAAGTTACCAGAGATCCTTCCAATATCTGATCTGACTGGACATCATTGCAGACAACCGTGTAGGAAGCATTCTGCTCTGGAGACATAGTGAGGTACGCCAAGTGCAAGATGCGTTTCCCCATCTGTTTTGTGAAGGGGGGGGGGGGGAGAGACAAGCCTATTAGTAGGAAAGTTTACAGAGAAGGCAAATAAAGAATATACAAAATGTTATCAGTGAATACAGGAAATAAAAAACAACAAATATAAACAGTACACTCTAAATAGTATTCTTTCTATATACATGATAGAATTTTATTTTCATGATTCAGATAGGGCATGTCATTTTAAACAACTTTCCAATTTACTTTTATCATCAATTTTGCTTTGTTCTCTTGGTATTCTTAGTTGAAAGCTAAACCTAGGTAGGCTCATATGCTAATTTCTTAGACCTTGAAGGCCACCTCTTTTCTGAATGCATTTGGACAGTTTTTCACAACTAGAGGGCATTAGTTTATGTGTCATATAGATAAACATTGTGCTCACGCACGTGGAGTTACCTTGGAGTCAGCACTGATTGGCTAAAAAGCAAAGCCAAAAGAACTGAAATAAAGGGGCAGTCTACAGAGGCTTAGATGCAAGGTAATCAGAGGTAATTGTATTAATATAACTCTTGGTTATGGGTAATAAAGGGATTATCTATCTTTTTAAACAAACATTCTGGTGTAGACTGTCCCTTTAAGGACTATTCACGGATGGGGTTCTGCACTATCATTAGGCAGCCAGGGATTGTTGCTTTTTTATAAAATAAAAACATTTGAAGAGCACAGAAGTGATTAAGGCATTATGAGAAAGAACGATCCTTCAATGACAAACCTTAAAGGGACAGTCTACTCAAGAATTGTTATTGCTTAAAAGATAGATAATCCCTTTATTCCCCAGGTCTGTATAACCAATAGTTATATTAGTATACTTTTTACCTCTGTGATTACCTTGTATCTAAGCCTCTGCAGACTGCCCCCTTATTTTATTTCTTTTGACAAACATGCATTTTTGCCAATCAGTGCTGGCACCTGGGTAACTCCACGTGCATGAGCACAATGTTATCTATATGGCACACATGAACTAATGCCATCTAGCTGTGAAAACGGTCAAAATGCCCAGTGATAAGAGGCGGCCTTCAAGGGCTAAGAAACATATGAGCATAGGTTTGGCTTTCAACTAAGAATACCAAGAGAACAAAGAATTTGACTATGAAAGTAAATTGGAAAGTGGTTTAAAATTACATGCCCGATCT